>NW_013543455.1:532601-634341 GCF_000499545.2 Eimeria tenella
AATTTCCCAACCGTCGCTGGCCATCAGCGACGGTTGGGAAATTTGTGGGCTTGTTTGTACTTAACTGCTTCGAGAGTTGGCAGGTCGTGACGCTGTCTTCCGTTAAGGGAGAACAACGTGTTTCAGAAGCCATATATTGAAGAGGCTGGCTGTGGGCGCGAGTGAATATGTTGTAGGAAGTGTATCGGCTTCATGGAGACTGGCTGTACTCCAAGAACATGCCTGATAAAGCCGTAGAAATGTATATAAAGACGATCGGTGAGTGTTCCAACAATTATGAGCTAGATTTGTCAGTTCGAACCAAAAGGACTTAAGGGTGGCTGTGTATTTGCTGAACCCCTGTGTGAAAATGATTTAACAGGATTCCTGGAGCCGTCTGCGGTTATTCAGAAACTACTCGATGCCCAAGAATTGAGGCATCTTGCACTCTACTTGCTCCACCTACACCTAGCAGGTTGCGCCATGCAACAGCATACGCTTTTGTTTTTCAAGTGCACTTCCAGGTTGAAAGACGATTCGCTCCTCGCCAGTTTCCTGGAAGACCCGCGCATCAGCAAGACTTGCTGTCTCACGGTTGCACTTAACGAGTGTCGATTAAACGGTCAGTTGCAAGTACAACATTCATACGGTTTGTTTCCAGTGTTTTGTGGCGGGTGAGTTGGCATGTGTGTATTCAACTCATGGAATAGCGTATTTCATCAATTTCAGAATTAAGGCACTCGCCTTGGAAAGTATGTTTTCTGCACTGTGCAGTCCACTGTCTGGCCGCTGGCGATGCGTACACCTGCACATTTTCAGCAGCAGGGATACATAAGTAGACTTGAAAGCCGCATGCGAGCAATTTTCGCTCAGGAGACACGGAACTCGCTTGCAGGATTGCCAGTCGTCATGGATATCATGACGAGCACCTGTCGTTGCTCTTAGAAACTCAGTGAGCAACATGGCATTCTAGAACAGACACAGATGAGAAAGTGGCTAACTCATGGCAACGTATTTTGCTGCAATGGCTGGCATGGCCTCGGAAGCCATCCAGTACTCCTGTCCATTTTACCAATTCTCAGGGAATTTACAAAAGCCGTCGATCTCTTGAAGCAGGTTGATGCGCCAACTGCGTGCTCCCTCTTGCTAAAACACGGCAGCACCCTCCTCAGGCACAGCGCAAGTGACGTGCTTCTCCTCTTGAGCCAGTTTATTAAGGACTACCACACCAGGTATGGGCAGCCATGGTGTTGATGCTTCCAGCCGCGTAGTTGGCGGCATCGCCCGTGTGCATGCCTTTTTCTTTCAGTACAGTATGCCTTTTGGTTTCAGCCCATGAGCTCTTATAGCCTCTTAGCACTTGTTCGTGCTTATTTCCCTTTTCGTATCATGCAGCGTCGAGGTTTTCATCCCGCTCTTTGTGGATGACTCTGATTTGCTTCTACTCTTTCTTTCGTTGTTACTGCATGGAGTGCCGGTGGCGAGGCGCTTAGTTCCGCAGCACGAAGCTCTTTGCATTAACTCAAGATTGAATGCGGCAATTGAGGAGGCACGTGTGGCGATCTCTGCCAATCCATCAATATTTGGGTGCACCGCATTTTCCTCACTTTTGGAGTTGCTGCTTCGTACGCCTGTACACTTTTTTCCCTCAGGGAGCGCTGCAGATGTGGGATGTGAGACGGGCAGGAAGAGCTTACTCACTTTGAGTGCGAGGCTAGTTGCATCAATCTTGTGTTTCCAATTTCAGTCGTTGTCGCCTTTCCTGTTCCATTATGAGATTGCATACACTAAGAGCTTTCGCTGCGCCATGTAGCGTGTTAGGCACATTGTATTGCCACCAAGAAAGAGATAGTTCCGTCATGGCATACAGCGGAAAATTTTGGGGTTGTGTTGGATATTTCAGGTAAGTGGCACGCGTCGCATCTTTCTCATCAAGGAGAGAGTGGAGGTGCGGACAGTCTGGTAGATGGCCATCGCGGTTCTCAAGGCACTGGTATTGAAGGAAAATCTTTGGAAATGTCGTCCTTGCGCACGGAAATACTTTTGAAAACTCTTAAGAGCCGATCAATGGTGAGGATATTTTGGTTCTGGTTTTTCTACGTAGGTTTGGGTAGTTTTACCTTGGCAGGGAGCATCCACTGCGTGCTTGCTGTTCGTATTTATCCAGACACATGAAGAACAATTCCGTTCAACTGTACTATGCACGATTTTTGGATTTGAAGAAGGAGTGGCACTTGAGTGCGAGAAGCGGGATGAGCTACAGCTTCCAGTCGCGTACTTCGAAGCCACCGATGACATTTCAAGCCTTCTTCGGTTCTGTATGAAAAATGGATCTAAGGCTCCCATACTGTGGACACAGACATTGAACATACTTGCTTCGTGAGCCAACTCTTGGCCGGCTATAATGCTTGCTAGGGGTTTCCCGTTTCGTAGAAGGAGCGTTAAAAAGTTTGCAAACCCACCTTTGTTATATGCCTGTTTCAGTCGAAGAGGGACCGAGCGTCAAATCCGAGAAGTACTCATGCACATCGAGGTAATTTCTGGTTTCGTCAGTACTTGGGTAGATTCTTTTTGGAAGCGCGAAACCAACAGGACCGGCTTGGTCTTCGTTGGGGAGCACTCGGCCCCTGGCTGTGTCGTTGCTTCGTATTTGCAGCGGTATCGCCTGTTACCACCTTTGACAGTTTTGGAGATTTTGCAGCAGAGCCCGGCAGTCACACTGGATGCTGTTAAGGTATGCGTGCCCAGTTTTGGATGTCGCTGCCACGGGCGCGTCATGGAAGCCCAAAATTTTTCTCGCAGCAGCGTGTTTAAAAAATCATTAGTTTACCGGTGGCAGCTCTTTATGGCAGCCTTGTTTTTCTCAGGACTACTTCCTGCGAGCGAGTGATGACCTCAGTGATCAATTGGAACACTCCCATGAGCTTTTGCAAAGTGATAGGGCGGAGGTTTCGCACATGGCGGAGGAAATTGAACGTTTCAGGAACCAAGGTGAAACCCGAGTGGTAGTTACGCAGAACACTGCCTCAGCTGCATGCACTGACGCAGACCTCGGGGGATGCGTTAACGGTTGCGTTTACATCAAGCATAAAATAGGTGCAGCCGCAAACGCTTCCAACCATGTTAGCTTGTTGAAGCATTGGTTGTCACGCCTTTGCATGGGAATGCATTGTCATATATACTTTGCTTCGATGCTGCAGCCCAAGTTTTCGACTCAGAACGTTGCGACTTTTGCTTCCTTCCAATCGAGCTCCCTTCCATTCACTTTCGCTGTGGTCACTCGTTCCACATCTACTGCTTGAGCAGCAACGGCGATAACAAAATGAGTGCAGCTCAAGCGTCCGGACTGTCTCATTCTTCATACTTGTGTGCTATATGCACGCCTCAGTTCAACGCCAAACGGGTACAGCCAGGCATACAGAGTACTTTTCGAAGCTGTCGCGGCCTAGTCAATGGATATTTTTGGCTATGAGAATCCTGTTAAATCGTACCAAGCCGGTGTGTTATGTTATTTCTCAGTTGCTGCTCACGCAAAGGGAGGCAGAGGCATGTAACACAGATGACTTCTTCAAGTTTCTCCGAGGGTCAACAGATGGATTTGACTTTATACTGAGCTGTTTCGGCCGTGGCTTGTTCCCATCGCCACTGGTGAGCAGCGCCAAAGCTGGTGGATTGGTTTGCGATTCAATTAGGACAGTGGCAGTCATTCATTAATGCTAAATTTTGGGAGTGGTTTTCTCTGCAGACAAAAATTGACCCCACCAAAGACCAAACAGGGCTAGATTCTTTAATTCGAAATTGTGCTTGCATGAAAGCAAGCAGAAAAGTAGATTTGCTTCCGGAAAATTTTCAGTATCATTCGTTGCGCGTGCCTGGGCCGTGGGGTCTGGACTCATCTCAAGACTTTCCAAGCATCTTTCCGCACCAGACAACCGACAAGCTGTGATTTCATGGTAGCAACTTTTGAAAAGTGGACGGTAGCTTCTAAGTGCTGAACAAACCATGTATTTGCTGGAACTGTTCAGCGTAAAAGACAGCAAATTACATTTGTTGTCAGGTTTCTTGCGAATCCTTTTCCTATCAAAGGATTTCGCTAGACAAGCCTAAACGCCTGCCTTGGTGTACTGTACACATCAGGTAACGATTTGATTTGCTGTCAACCGCAACGCTGTCGATTTTGTGGGGACGTTTCTCGTCTGTCTGTAGCATTACAACGCGATAACGAAGGAAATGTTGATCAGTTAATGGTCCCCTTACAGGGAGGTTTAGAACGGCGATGAAAAGCACTGTAGCTGTGTAAGTTGCATGCTCACAATGGCTTGCGTCCGCGAATTGGCGGCTTGTGCACGTGGGCTCTGTGCGTTGTGCACAGTACGCTGCATAATACTAAATGAGAATTGTGGCAGCAGACGAGCGGGCGGCTGCTCGGCTGTTCTCCTCGCTGGAGACAAATCTTCAGCAGCGAAGCGTCACCAGTTCGGCCATCTTCACCGCTATGGAAGGAGAATCAATCCTGTCGTCTGATGCTCCATTTTCACCCCTCAGGACTGAGGCTGGGGCTGGGAAGTATTACGTTTGAAGGATCCAACTTGTGTCATTTCTTGTGTACCTCCGGGCACAAAACCCTGCTTTGCAAATTGTGAAGACAGTTGGCACACCAAGGGGCTCATAACTGCAACGTTCTGGGCATTTCCTGACAGGATGTCGCTCATAGTGGTAGCGGGGATACCAGTGACGTCAGGGTCAGCCCATCCAGGAGGCACGTGGCCACCAAAGAACTTTTCGAGACCAGAAACGTCACTTGTCATGATGCCGTTCGAGAGTGCCTTCACAAATTCTGGGGCTTCCATGTTGGGAAGGGGGACGAACTGGTGGATTTCTATGGCGTGCAATTTGAAGGAAATCGGGTCAAGCTCGCCGCCATATTCGGGGGGCTTATTCACTGCGCCGCGGTAAACAACAGTTGGTTCCAGCTCGTCAGACTGCTTTTCCTTCTCTTCTGGAACCCCCCCAAGCTCTGGAATCGCACATGCAGCGTCATCACAAAGCAATGCTATGGGCGTGCGTGCATCCTGAGACCGGAGAAAACAGTGCCCAATACTTTACGCGAGTCCTTTCGCTGCAAGAGGAAAGACCTACAGTCTTCATCACATGTTTCTCACCTGTAGGATTTGGCTGTGGTTCACCAGCGACAGCGGAACCTTGGTTCTGAAATGCGGCAGCGAAATCTGATGGCATGTTTTCGGGGTATCCGAACTTGCTGACTTGGGTCGGCGTCTCTGGCTCCTCCTTTTTTCCAGTCAGCCAGCTCCAGAAGCTGGGTTTTTTGTCGTTTAAACGAGCGCCACTGCTCTTTGACTTCTCAGACGCACCAACCTAAGAAAAGCACCCAGTAAACAGAACAGCGTCAACATAAGCGATGCGTATCGCAGGGAGGCTAGAGCATTGCTCACACTGCGCGCGCCCAAGATTTGCGTATAAAAGCGGGCATTGCTTGCACTGGCGGCATGGAGTCTCACCTGGGGAGTAGGCCGTGGAAAAACTGGGCCCGGCGTAAGCTGGGATAGAGTCGCTTGACGAACAGGACCATCGACAACGCTACTTCCTCTAAGAACGCGTTCTTCCGTGTTCTTCTGGAAGTGCGCGGAAAAATCTTGATTGCCAGGATACTTCACGTTTGCTTCACTTAGGTGCGCGGAGCCTGGACCATAACAAGTAGAACACACTACAGACCCACTGATACTCACAAGCGTTGAGCGCTGCGCGCCGCGACTGCTCTGAGGGGAGAGAGAGTGACATTGTACCTGGGTAGAGCCGTTGTTGCTCGCTGCGGACCGCTGTTTCTACTGTTTTGATATGAGGTTCCTGGTGCACTTTCGTGCAACATGCTGACCAACCGCAGTACGGGTTCGACGTTTCAGGTTCATCTTGGACATAACGAGTCTCCGTGTACGGTACGATCAGAGGAGGGGGGCAGTCCAGCTCCACGTCGAACTTTGGCACGTATTTGTATACTGGGACATCCTGGTACTTTTCCTTCCATTCATATTGCATCACCTCTACCTCCTTGACGACTTCTGTCACCTTGGGGACAATTTTTTCCTTGATGTCCACGACCACCTCCTTCTCCACATAAGTATCCTTGTATTCGATTTGGGGAACTTCTACCTCAATAATTTGTTGCTCACCCTCGTACTTAGGCACGGGCCTCGGCACCTCACGAATATCCCACTTGGGGACAAACTGTGGCGCATAGCCCACGTGGATTGGGACATCGACTTCTCTGCAGGAACATTCAGCAAACTGCGTCTCCCTTTAAGCTCCAAATAGTCTTCAACTGCTAGCACGAATATATGTACTGCTATTAGCGCGGAAACGGGCGGCAGAAACCTCACCTCTCTACGATTTTTTCGCTTTCAATGGCGACGTTCCTCTCGCCACATTCTACATGTACTTTGGGAACATCGTGGACGGCAGATTGGTTGTAAACTTTTGGAACAATTGAATCCTTGACTTCCACTTGGGGAACCTCTATGTACTTATCCCGTTTCTGGATTTCCTGATAGACAGGCACAGGGACGACCGGCTGGTCAGCCTGCAGGCGAATATGTGCGCGCTGCACCTGTTCAGCCTCGCAGCTGACTGCGTCGCAGGTGAGTGACCCGCAAAACGGCACAGTGCCGCATCCGGAGGCTTCTTGAGACATCTTCCTAGCTCCGAGAACGCCAAATAGTGTAATCTCAATGGAATTTAGGACGGGTACGCTAAAATGGGTCCTAAGAACGCACGCAGGACACAGGACTCGAATGAAAATTCATAAGGAAATATGTCAGTTTAGACTTGCCCAGCAGGCTTGCAGTTTCCTCTCGGTAAATGCATGGCCGTCCGTCGAACCAGCCAGTCGATGATACCCCGAGACGGAGAGCACAAAGACAAACAGGAAGAGTCACACAAATCTTCCCACCACAAGAGTCATGCACACATAATCTAGAAACAGTCGGCTTGAACGGAAGCCTTCAGTTTATCACATTATAGTGGGATGGCATCCCGCTCGCGCGATGCATCGCCAGATGGATGAGACGGCGGGCACACATCTTTTGTGCATCCTGAATCCTTCTGGCAGCTTCCTTGGATATACTCCTCATACACGAACCAATTTACTATGCGAGATGACATGAAAATGTATATGTATTTTCTGGGAATCCCATGCAGGCCGAAAATTCTAAAACGTCCACGAAGGCTGAACTACGGTGTCGGCGATGTGTTGGTTGTGCAGAACCCACCGAGTTAACAATGATCTTCGACAAGAGTCTCTGATATTCCACCGCCTTCGAGGATAAGTTCGTTTTTTCCCCTCAAAGAACAGTTTCTGTGAAGTCATGGAAGTGGCTCAGCCAGGCAGCGAGCTTACCCACAGCAAGCCAGGGCTTGATGAGCATCGGCGGCTGCGACGACGACCACCACCCAGCCCTTCTGAGTTTTCTTAGTCACAAGAGCTCACTACAGTAGTGATAACCCACACCAATCAAAATAATCATTACTCAGGAGCTCAAAAAAGTTCCTATTCCCCTCAAATTCGACTCTACATCGGCCTCCTCATGCACCTTGCTTTATGGTCGTTAGCCACAGGGACTTGGTCAGGCAAGAGATCAGTTTTTTAGAGCCAAAGTTGCCACATCAGCAAGATACGTTGGAATCGAAGTGCTTGTAACTTTTACTTTTTAGTGGCTAGATATGGGGTTTGAGCAAACTGCAGTGGTTCAAGTCAGGTTCCTGCTGAGCTGCGGCTGTCCACGGCCACGACGGTTGAACCCCGAGGCGATCGCAACCTCCTGCCATGTCTCCCTGAAGAGAGCTCACTGACTCCAAACTTCAACATTTTGCCATTTATAAGACTTTCGGATATTTAGAAAGACTAGGAAAGCTATTTTGAGCCCGTGAGTGCACACAGACTGCATCTGCTTATCCCACTACAGTGTCGCTGCGCTTATCCCAGCTCACAGCGAATCCGAAGCTCACTTTGTTCCGCAAGTTTTCCTGCTCTATAAATACGTTTTCCTGTTGCTATACTGTCTTCTTTCAGCCGTTGTATCTCTATACGACAAGATGCCGACCACTGAGGTGACGCTGGTCCTAAGTGACTGGACCAAGGGCAACAATGGGAAGAAGTTCGAGCTACCCCATATACAGATGACCTCGCCTATAGTTGAAGTGAAAAAGTCTGTAATTCAAGCTTTGGATGCCTCTGACTTGAAACCAGAGTCCATACTACTATTCATCGGTTCTCTCGTTTTACGGGACGACAAACTGCTCAAGGATTACAACAAGTCTGGCAGGTCAAAGCTATCGGTAGATGTGTACGAACGTGTGGATCTAAATCTCAAGGTTAAAACTCTCCAGAGTGAGTGCTTCCTCCTCTGTGTAGGTTTTGGTCCTGCACCCCTCACTGTCGGCGTTGGAAGCCAAGCCTCCCTTTATGCCTGTCTGTGCTCTCTTGAGGAAACAAATTCCACGCAACTAGTTCTATGTGTCTGCAGACTGTGGAGCGGGAGCGTGCGTCTGCATTCCGATCTGGTCTTTCCTTTGTCGCCAGACAATAAATGTGACCATCGCCTCCCATGAAACAGTGGGCGACCTTAAACAAAGAGTTGCCGAGGAACTAGACGACCCGGACAGGTAAAACAGGTCGCGAATCGTTATAGACGCATTTCTATTTCCTGATTGCTGTTTATTACGACTCTTGTGTACGTCGTCACTGAGGTGCTTGCGATCGATTGTTTATTCCAGGTATAGCGCGGATAAGATCAGGCTCACATTTAACAACAACATGTTGTTTGACGACTCACAAGTCCTGAAGGACGTGGGGATGAAGAACAATAGCACCGTAACCATACTAGTTGATTGCTGTTACTGGGCGAAACCGCGCAAGCAGGCCAATAAGCCGGCTGGGGATGCTCCCCCGAAGGAAGAGAAGGAAGCAGAAGGTGAACAAGAACAGGCTGCAGTCGAAGGCTCCGCCGTAGATCCGTCAGTAGAGCAAGTTCAGGGGTCAGTGGAAGGTAATGGGGATGATCCCCAGAATAACACGGAGCAAGAAGCCGAGTCGAAGCCTGCACCGCCTTCAGAGTGATAGGCGCTTGGCACCCCGCGTATAAGCAACAACATAGACGTCCCAACTGCGCAAGCCTGCTACGTAGGCTCTGGAACAGGTGTTTTTCTGCAGCAGCGTAGAGCTCCTGCGTCACATTTTTAGTGGCTTATCTGCAACGCAGCCCATTCCGTGTGCCTGTGTCCTCCATTTCTGCTCGCATTGCGAGCCTTGTGCTTCAAAGCAATGTTACACACTTCCACTTCTGGTCAGCACTTCAGAGGCCAGAACAAAATGCAGAATCTTCGAGGGGCTTGTGGCTTATCTGCAGCACATCCTTTTCTGTGTGTCTCATGCCCTCTATTTCTGCTTGCATTTGGAACCCTGCGCTTCGAAGCAATGTTGCGCACTTCCGTCTCTAGAGAGCTCTTCAGACTTTCTCAAAGACCAAAACTAAAGGCAGAAGCTCCATACTTCTGCGAGGCGTTCACAAACTATTCAGAGATTGTCCCTACTTAATTGTGTATCAGCATCATTCCGCTTATTATTGCTTTGCCGTTCTCTTTAGCAATCACAAGCAAGCCATTCAAGCCACTGTGGCCAGTTCCATCAAAAGAGGGATGGAGACTCATGGTAGGCTCTCACTGAGTTGCGATGTTAAGACTGTTTCATGAGTAGTCCAAACAGTCCAGCCGAAGGTACAAAACAAGTGGAAACTATTTTTCTGGCAAGTCTTCTTCGTCGCTTTCTTCTTCTGTTTCTGTCGGCACGTTCAATTCCCCCGAATCCGCTTCCATTCCTTCATCGGATGGGGTATATTCAGAGCTCTCTACTGCTTTGCCACTGGTTGCTACTTTCTCCGCCCGCTTTGATATTTCCATTGCTGCTTTAGTTACGGCCTGTTCCTCCGCCTGTGCGGCGGCCTCTTTTGCGAGCTTTTGGGTATCCAGCATAATGCGCTCTCCTAGAAGATGCGTATTCGTGGTGTCAGAGGTATTAGTTAGAACATCTCGTCCTTACCCGCAGGGTGCTCCGTGCCATTCACCTGTTGCGAAGCACGCTTTGTACGAGGATTTGGTTTGCGTTGGATGACGAGCACTTGCCTTCACTCTGATCTTATGATTGGCATCGACAGAGAAATCGACATTAACCGCAGCGTTGGTGCCTTCTTCAGGCTTCTGCGGTGGCTGTTTGGAAGTAGGTGAAAATACCTTCAAAATGTATGCTGAAAAGCTCCAACAACTAACAGGAGGAATGACTTCAAGCTGTGCTTCTGCCGCGTAGTGTAATATAAAGCAAATTGCTGAACGTGGATGGCCGGGATAAACAATACCTCGTTCAGCACCTTTAATGCTCGGCAGAGTCCCTGATATCCCAAAACGTACTCTACAACAGAACACCCATACGCCAAAACCCGTCTTACCCTTAATGCCCATATGCCTACAGAACCACGCCTCAGTGAAAGCTGAGACAGTCAAATGCACTAGAAATGGCTCGTAAGGTCCCCATGCTGCAACAACTCACCGTCGATCCAACTATCACGAGCACTTGGCGAAGTTGCGCAAAGCACTTGCTCTGACGCTCTGTAGTGAAATGCAAGACCTGGTATAGGAGCACGTTTTTCACAACTGCAAGGAGTTGTCAAGCACAGACAGCCCCACAGTTGGGAGAATCTTCAGTTGCTTTGACAGGGAGTTCCACGCCTTCCCAAAAGTAAGTGCTGCTCAGAAGAAAAAGTGGTTGGTTGTAAATGCGGCGGCAGCAGAAGCTAGAAAGTGCCCAACCTTTTGAGCTCTTTGTTGTGGTACAAAGTGAGAGCCGATCCAGTAACTTGCGCCATGTTACTAGTGGGAAATACTACGGCGCAGTGCGGAAGAGGCTGCAAAGAACCGACCTCGAATTATTGTGCAGAAGCTCGTCAGGCTGGAAAGAGCACGCAGGAGTATCAGAAGGCGAACAGCCAAGCCAGCATTACAGACCACGCGCTTACATCAGGAACAAAGATCAGGGGCCCTATTTTCAGAATTTCACATTCTGCAGTGGGAGCCTATAAAGTGCTCAACACGCAGAAACGGAGGGCACATGCCCAGTCATACCTGGCAAAGAGCCTTCTTCACCGCTGGACAAAGATAGCCTAACAGCTTTCACCATCGACTTTATCCGCATTGCTTCACCTGCCGTTCAGCAGACGTCTAAGATGGACCAAGCTCCGCATGAAGAGCAGTTAGAACATACGCTCCTCATTCTCAGCTTCGGCTTGAAGGAGAGCCGCTTGTTTCATGTTGTAGCTAAGCAATCAATGCACGTATGGGTGCAACACTGTAAAGAATCCGTTCGTATCGCTGGCATACGCTCTCAATGTTGACACCTCCTCCGAAGTGCCTGTTGCAACTTCCTTCCCACCGTCAGATGGCCGCTCTGGAGGCCCCGCGCCACTACCTGTTATATTTGTTAAGTAGACTGTGTGTATCTCAGAGAGGTGAGTCCTCACGTTTTGCAGCCGCCAAGATCTGGGCAGCTGAGTGGCGTTTCCGTCGTGCCGACAAAAGCAGCTGGTCGTACCGGTCTGTATTCAACACCTGAACGCTTGCGTTTAGCCAGGCACTCTTAATGCCACTGCAAAAAAATAACCTCGAACTGAGCCCGGACGTCGTCGTGCCTATCAGTTAACGAATCCTCCGCTGCATTTGTATGCACAGACAGGAAGCGCGGGTCACGGGAAACTGCCTTTGAAATCACAAAAATTGCAGTTCTGTGATCCTCCGAAGCTCAAATTGCCTACTGCGTTTCCGTGTGGCCTTATCTGGAAGCCAAATAGTCCCATAATGCCTTGTGGGAAGCTGAGGTCAACGGTTGTTGCTGCACATAATGTTAGCGTCTGGTACCAGGACCATGCCCATAGCTTGAGCATGATTTTAGCCGGTTGATGGCTGATCTCACGCCGCTCGAACTATGCAACAGATCAACGCATGCAGCTCCACGAGAATTGTGTATCTATTTTAAAAAAATAGAGACGTCCTCCTCAAGCTGTTATTTTACAAAGGAGTCCAACAATGCAGCCAACAGGATGACACCAGTGACGACCTTTCCAATGTCAAATATCTGATGTGCCGCAGAAACAATTATATTTCACGTGAAAGACCATGATCCGTCTCACGGACCTCGCAATTGTGAAGCAATGAGGCTGAAGGCTAATTCAAACGGGTTGTGCCTCGCCATGTGAGAGTTTCTATCTTTGGTGCGGTTGTACACCCCAGCACCCAACGTGGGATGCATACCCCACTAAGTAAATAAACCATAGTTGACGATTCTAAATGATTCAACAATTCGGAGAAATGCGTCATCCAAAGATCCTGCTGCGCCTATTTCTGCATGATTCCCATGTCCGTCCGCAGTTTCAGCTAGTCTTTCGTTCATGGAGATGACTATATCCGCGCGGTGCTCTGAATGGAACGTAGACAACATACGCCGAAATGCCTACGTAAATGGCATGAGGCAAGGCAATGAACTTCGACCCCTCATGGAATTGGGTGCTCAAGACCCCATGACAACTCATGAGGAAACCCATTTCCAGGTTGTACCGAACACTGCGAACCTGGGATTCGTACGATTGCCAGCCGCACCAGTACGTGGTCAGGCCTCGCAGCACGTTTCTTCTGAACTTGGAACTCCCCCTTAAGAAATGCAAGTGTGCTGTTGAACAAAAAAAAACAAAGGCACACTCCTAGCAATGCCCAGTTTGTCGGCTGCACTTCATTTGGTCTCTACAATCCAAACGGAATTCGTGAAAATGCGTGGGTGGTATTGTAGGACAAGGACAGCTATTCTGAATGCTGCAATTTTTCTGGACATCCAGTACATTCAAGTTTTCTCACTGTCCTTGCATAGGGGGCTGTTCCTTGGGCACAATCGATGTATCCACGATTCTTGAAGACAGAGAGGAGTTTTCAGCCATGAGGTCGTTGAAAAAGAACCTGTTACGATCCAAAGCTCCGCCCACAGAGCTGTACTACATGACATGAAGACGGGCGCGTACCGCGTATCGGCTAAGCAACATTGAGCGAGCACTCTGCAGACAATGTCCCCAATGATGTTGCCTTGAACATAAGAAAAATGGATCGACCCACTCGGCAGCCTGTGTGTCCGGCACTGGTTGATGTTCCAGTATCTCGATGATGACACTTATGCTCCCATCGTCGTTAACGAACGCCTCTTGCTGGTCAGGAACAATCATTATTTTGCTGCAGTCCAACAGCACGTCATTCGCGGCGTTTGTATTTTTGAGTAAGTTGGAATTTTCAGTAGGCCACCAGTGTGACTATTAAGCAGTAGTCCTAGACGCACACAGCTGCGACAACTGAGGTGAAATGACAGCTGCATACTAAAAAGAAGCCACAGTAAACACACCTACCTCATGTCATCCAAGTATTTTGGAATGTCACAGGTCATTGCGCCTCCGAAAAGGGACCGAATCCAACCGCCATCTCCCCCAGGCACCGACATGTTTGCGTGGCAGTATGTGTCGTAAAGCGCCAAATTTTATACAATTCAGAAATAAAAATAGAGCTTATTTGGGAAGACAAGGTATGGAGACGGCTCTTCGAGTTACGATGCAACACCTCTGGGGTTTACCGTGCGTTACTTGGCATATGGCAGCAGTCGGAGAAACTGGAAGAGAAAACGGTTATAAACAGAAATGACGCTAAAACTGCATTAATAACAAGCAAAAGCATTAGAATGGAAATTCAAGCAATAAAACCAACTGAGGCCGTGAGATCATCAGCGCACGGTTGGAGGCTCCACATTGCACGATGGGCACTCTTATCTGTCCTCCCTTCTACTCGTATACCTGTCATGAGCAGCTTACTGCAAGTCGAATCCCAAATAAGCAAAAGTTATTTTGTTCTGCAAGTGCACGCCGTCTGCCTGATTGAGCAGTGGGCCCAGCTTTCGGGACTGAACCGTGGTTACAACGCCCGTATTGGCATGTTTAGTCTCAATAGCTAATAAATTTCCTGCATTTCCAGTTTATCTAAATCTCCCAGGAGCTTCAGGGCATTCTTGTTTGCTCTAGTTTGTTGCAGTTTTCCCCGTTGCAGTTGTTGCGCTGCCTCCCTCGACCTGCGTGCTGGTTGTTGCAGGGGTTCTAAACAGTGGTGCGGGCTATTTTGTAGTACTGATTCCGTGCATGAGGATCCATACGCCCAGTTAGATATTCTTGAGCTGTTTTAAACGGATCGTTAGCCAGAAATTTGGTTTTTTTTGCTAGCTTCGTTGGCATGTCGAGGTCCGTTTTTTGACGCTGGAAACCCAAATCTCTAGCTTCCCAATTCCCGTGTTTTCTTCCATTAAGTTATTCTTTCCAATTTCATTCGAGATTCGACACGAATTTGCTTTCATCCTCACATAATTCCAGCAGTCCACGCCCGCGGGAAGAAATAGGACAAAAAATTCTTGTCAAGCAAAAGCAACCATCTCACCGGCTAGCTGTTTTTTCGGTGCCTTCGCATGACGATTCATAGTACCGTACTCCTAACAGACTGAGTAGGAAAGCGAGGGGAAGGCTAGGTTGGACGTTTAACAATGAATACCAACTGGAAGCATTTGTCAGGTGCCCAATTTTGTGGAGTTAAGACGTGGTGCCACATAGCTTTCCCGAGATGCAACTGCTTTTTCTCTCTTCTCTTCCTTCCAACTAGACACCCCTACGAAAAATGTAGAGAAGGCGTGGTGGGCAACTTGAGGCAGTGCTTCGAAGCTAACACCTCGCACGAGTTCACTGCTTTTTCATTGAGGAACAAGTTAGGCCTTCTTTTCCATTTCCTGTTCACTACTTGCTCTCTAGTAGCAAGCTTCTGATTCTTTCTCAGTTTTGCAGTCCAAAGCTAAACTGGTTTTTATTTTGATAGTGCTAGTAAGGTTCTGTCTAACTTAGAGGAAAGTTAGACAGAACCTTACTCAGGTGCTGAACCGCACATCTCCAAATCAGCTGCAGAATACTTTTTGTGCCTTTCCCACAGGTGTGCGCTTTTCCAGGAAGGGTAATCCTCACTTATGATTGTCGAGTAAGCAGCTGATTGTCTTCACTTTTAGTAAGGCAGGAAAGCTTTCTTTTAACAGGCTTTGTCTTAGCATCTCCACTTGCTCTTATGTGTTTAGAAAGAGGCAAAGTAAAAAGAGTAGTCACTTAATGCAACGTAGACGAATATTAGCAAAAGTTGTTGTTATGCAAAACAGACAAAGTAAAGAGAGTAGTCACTTAATGCAACGTAGAGGAATATTAGCAGAAGTTGTTGTTATGTAAAACAGTTTCGGTCTTCGCCAAAGCTGAAGGTATCCATATACGACTCTGCAGAAGCACACGGTGGGTGATCCTTAGTGCAGAAAAAAAAGAAGACACAGCGAGTTTGCCGCATCCGATTGCATCAGAAAGCGGCAAAACAGGGTAGGTATCTTCCAACGAGTAGGTGAGTTCCTATTAATTATTTGAATATATTCTGCTCCCACGCCAAGAAGAAATTACCGTAGAATCGGTAAATCCCCGGTAAGTCCCGTTGTCCAAGCGGAAGCAGTGCTGGTTTGTGTGGGGAGAGTCTGTAGCCTCCCGCAATAATTGCCGATTTGGCCCTTTGTAATGCAGCCTTATGGAGTAATTTCTTTTTAATATTGCTTTGCCAAGAATAGCACAGAAATCAAAGCTTGCTTTTATCTTTTTCAGTGCTGATGCAGCGTTGGTTGCCCTTGTCTGACTAATGCCTATCCCGCTGGATTGAGGAACTGTAGTGCACAGGCACTAAAGTGGGTCCCTATTGAGCCTATAGTGAGCCCAAAGTGACCTGTTCCTCGGAAATAACCGGAAATAATGCAACATCAGGATTGAGCCAGCTAAATTCGGCGAGATACATAACCAACTAGCCCCTGGAACCAGATACCTTTGAGCGCCAGCCCGCTAGGACCGCCAACGGGCTTCGAGCGCCAGCCTTTTACTTAGTTTTTGGGGCTGACTGAGTTGCCGAGACACTGATTCACCTTAGGGGGTTAGATCCAAACGGCAGATCTCTCATAGTCTCCCTTTCATGGAAAAAGGGACTAGAAGTATGACTTGTGGCTAACTATGCGGATTGGCCCCAAGTGTACAAGTAGAAGCAAATGTCACGCAGAAGGACTTACTCCTGAGGCGATAAGGCTTGCTGTACTATGCAGCTAGGCCTAGGGCTTGGGCTTGGAAAAGGCACTGAAGTTGCACCGAAAAATCCCCGTGCAACAAAGAAGCAGTATTGGGAGGAATCAGAAGTAAGCCTTTAAATTGGAGCCTGCAGTAATGGTGTTTTCCATTCAGTGCTCGAATGGTGCATGCAGTGAGTTCAGAAAAGCATAAGCCGACGTCACCAGAACACGAGACACGACGGAACCAGGCCTGACGCAGCTCACAGCAGAACTGGCACTTCTCAGGTCTCCAGCAACCCTCTACTAGGCGTATTTGCTTCTGTAATGCATTTTAGATGGTTATAAAGCACGCAACTTTCGTCCAAAGCCTAAAGGAGCGCTTTTTGTCCCTATCTACAGAAATTTCCGGTCTCCATGAGCCTAGCATCAGCAGATCCCTCCGTGGCATCACGCAGCAAGGATTCAAAAGACTCTCACTATGAAGTAAAGAGTTCCCCTAGACCCTATCAAATTCGACCTTCGCTGACTAGACACTTCGAGACCTCGACTCTCCTCCTTTGCTCTGGCCCGGCGGACAGTTCCCTCAAAGAGCTCCTACGGACCTTCTACCAGCAAAATCGTGGCACATGCACAATGATAGACAGGAAAAACAACTACTTATATCGAAAGGCTTGGAATCTACCTGCACCACACTGCCGGCCAGTGGTGGCTCTCGTGAGGTTGGCAGGACAACCGTTGCAACATATAGCATATCACTGGATCGCGCAACTGCCAACCATGTCTCCCAGGCAGGCAACCACCGTAAAAGCTGCCTCTTCTTGAGGGCAGAAGACTTTTCGGAGACGAAATATAGGTCGGAAAGAGTGAGAGAACTAGCACAACGCGTTGATATACCGAATCCCCCCAAAATATCCATGTTCATGACTTCTCCTGATTGTCATCTTGGGAATGTGAGGAGGTGGCTCTATCCTCTCGATGATCACTGCAAAAGCTGGGAGCAGCGTATAATGAGCGGAATAAGAATGAGGCGTTGGTATGGCCTCTCCATAGTTTTTGCTCTACTGAAGCACCCATGATAAATGTCTTGATAAAGCTGCTCAGTGACAGTTTCCAGGCCTTGTAGCTCGATAAAGAAATGTCTTTTCCTACTTATTATTCCTATTGAGCATGTCAAAGTATATATTCTGGAATATGAATTCCGTATCTCGCTTTGTAGCGCTCCGCACTACAGCACCACTCGTAAATAGCTGTGTGAGCTGCTATCCAGCGTTCCACGGCTTACTTAAAAGAACACTTAGCTTTCGCTTGACGGGCAAACACAATCTCCACAGTTAAAACTGCGTGGCTTGGTCAGGGGCTTCTTGCCTGGACTGAAGGGCTGAGAGTGCATAGGACCTTCTGAAGACTACGCTACCCTTGTATAAGTCCATTTACATCTGTACACAGGGTGTACCTACTTGAGTTTGTGCAAAAGCCTTGAAAAACAAGCTGTGGGTATACTGACTTTAAATATGGAACCATTGTTCATGGCTCATCGACACTCAACGGAGGCGCGTGACTTCATCAAATAGCACTTTTCAAAAGGCTAGCTAAGAACTGTTTTCCGATCGAATTATAGGAATATGGAGGAGGAAAACATTGCTCTGATGTCCGACACCCGAGCCACTACCTTCTCCAGCGTCTTGTTTGTGCCAGTATCAAGCGGCCCAGTTTCAAAGGCCAGCACTGCCTTTCTCGTTGGTGGAGCAGAGGAATGCGCTCTTTTACCAAGCAAAGCTACCGTCCCAAGTCTACATTTTTAGCCTGAAAGCCTAGTTGACGCGAACATTTCTCTGAGGGCTTCAGTTTTAGCGAGGACTAGTTGCCTAGTCATGTACTGCCTAACTGCACGTGAGGAATTATGGATGTTTTAGCATAGCCCGAAGCGGCTTCGAAGGTCATTGTTAGACTGTTTCTGCTCCAGGATGCCACATATTCATGATTTATTACGATCATCGTCTTTTTCTCCATCCATGCCCAACCACAGTGATAACAAGTGCCAGGATGTAGTGCTGCTGTGATTGTGGTGGAAACATGTATTCTAGCTGGTGTGTCACGAAGAAAGTAATTTTGTGCTTTTATTGACGCAAAGGTTTCATGAAAGTGTAGCTTATGGTAGTTTTATAAGAAACGATGACTTGCTTGCGCCGACGCACTTTATCCACTTTTGACACTATATATTGGTACGAAAATGCCAATACTTGAAATTTTTGGAGGTTATCACGTTAACGTTTCTTGGTTTGGTTAGTACCTCTCCAGTTCGCTTAACAAGGCTTATTACATAGCGATCGCGCTCTGTCGCACGTTGCCCCGTTTTCCGATCGCTTCATTTTCAAATGCTTTTAACACTACTTCGCACTAACATACATAATTTTGTCTAAATATGTAATTCTCGCAAATTAGAATGTCCTAGGCGCAATGCTGTATTTCTCAGAAGCTTCGAAAAATCTTGACATTCGAGGCCAACAGCACACGTGCTGTTATCTTCCTAATGTTCCAGGCTAGATGCAGGTTCTTTTGCTTTGTCTTTATACTTTACAAAAAGAAATTAATTTTGTGTTTCATATAATGCCAATCATAAGTGAAGTCTACGTAAAAGTAGAAAATAAACTAGTTGGCCCCCCTTACTTAGAACAAAAAACGTGATATTTGTTCCCAAATATTGAGGGTATTCCTAGCGATGATAAAACCCTCCTATTTAGCGTCTTGGAATCCTACGAGAAGGTAATTCAGGACTAAGGTAAGAACATAGTACCAAGACTCCGGAATTAATCCTATCACTAGCTAGCATTTTTCTCTCGTCTACGGCAACACTACCGTTTTTGTGCCCTGATCCAATTATGATACTTGGACCGAGCGGGTTTTGCTAGTCACTCACAAGAGTAGAACTGAGCACGCACCACATTTGAACAAATGGCACCAGAGCCATTTGAGGATGAAGCGACCGGAAGCTATATTTTACTGCCAACAGTTTTGCTTTATTTGGGCCTTGAAAATCTGCTAAAACTGCGACCCTCACCTTCAGCTTCACTTCATGCTTAGATGAGTTTCATTAAAGGGCGAAATGAAGCTAATCAGGAAGTGGATGGCTTAAGTTTCGTGTATTGTTGTCCTCGTTCAGTCTCTCATTTGAATTGTCCAGTATGTGTGGGTCTGCCCAAGTGAGTTTCAAGTGCTTTTGAAATGCTGTCTGCTGAAGTCCTTCTTTTAACAAAAGTGGATATCTTTGGTTAAAGTTGCCGCTACAGCTTCGCACGTTTCTATAGGTAGCACTTTCAAATTCGCAAGGGGCCAAAATGATTCCAAGGAAGGCGCAGATGCCATCTTGCTTGGCATGCATGCGCGTGACAAGGGAGGTCAATGTTGGTAAATATGCAAATAGTTTTTTGAAACAACAAGTAAACTCACAGCAAATAGCGGAGTTGATCAAGCAACATGAACTTGAAACATAACAAGCGAGTGGCGCTGTAGAGCTTTAGTTGCACCCGTTTATGGGTTTTTGACCAACTGAGCGAGTGTACGCACTGCGGCCACCACAGAAGCAGGAGCTTTTAGGTCCCCCTGTAGTGTCTGTCGAAAATTTTAACCTGTACACTTATGACAGAAATTGCCATGCAATACAGGAAATTCACCCTCTATTCAAAACCATCTGCTGTTTGTTCTTCCGTGTCGTCACGTTACTTTTGGTAGCCGTGCCACGATTGGCAGATCGTAGCACGGCCACACACAAACGGGGCGTGGAAACCCTGTTGTCACCTAACTGGGCGTACTGACAACGCCACCCTCAGCACATGGAAGCCTACGCTTAGCCCTGCAGAACGTGCAACTGCTCACAGCGGCTTTCTCATCTAGCACAAAGTTGAGTCCCCCAAAGTGTAGCTCTAGGGTAGGCACGGGCCCTCCGTCAAATAGACGAAAGGCGCGTGCTAAAAAGAGAGATGTCGTGGTGGTTTCAACTAATAAGTGCTGGATCTACGATTAGATAGGTCATAGGGACGCCGGTGTCACACTGCTCTCTTGGCTACAACTGAGTTGTACAAAAATTGCGATTCCTACAGCATCGTAGATCCAGCACTTATTAGTTGAAACCACCACGACTGCATCACTCAGCTCGTGAGCATTCGCATGAAAAGTGGTGCATGCATGTACTAGCTGCTCGAAGAAGTGAAGGGATTAGGGTTTACTACTCGTGGATATTTCTTCGCAACAGATGACGGTTCAAACAAATACACAATGTAATATCTGTTGTGACGAGATGAATGCAAAAAAGAAGTATTCCAAGCTTTCTTTCAGCCATGGTTGCGCCACAAGGCCAAGGACCTCAGCACAACCATGGCTATTGTAGACGCAAGCTAACGGCGAGTGTAACTGGTGTAAAAATATGGCTGGAAAAGGATTGTGTGAAGCAGAATAGAGTTATCAAAAAATCCTTAAATGGGTGTTTAACTATGGAGGGTCTGGGACACCGAACCAGTCACAAAGATCATTGCATCTACGAATTGGTTTATCACATGACCCATTTCTGGCCAGGCAATGTTTTGGGAGAGTTGGCGATGGAACAGTTCCACGCCAAAACAGGCATGCGGTATGGGAATCTGAAAGCATTCCTCGTAATCATGTTTTGAGATACACATTCCGATACTTTTTCCCTTTTCGTCTTTTGCACATATATTGATCCATGTTTACCGTAAATGCGAATACAGTGTTTGAAAAGATACAGGTGGCCAGCGTTGACGCTAAGGGACGAGGCGGAACCGGGACTCTTGAGTTCCCTCTTGATACTGCATTTCTGAGGTTGCTCCCTTTCTTCGCCGTCCCGTAGTCAAGTTCCCATAAACATGAACATAGTAAGTCTCCCTTTCCAAACTAGCTGGCAGGTGTTGCTCTCGTTCTGTGCTAGTACCTCTGGCACAGCAGCACTTTACCCTAGCACAAAGTCACAGTGTACAGAGCAACGGATTCACGAAGCTTTCACAAACGCATGGAGAAGTACCACTGTGCTTTGGCTTGGAACTCTTGCCTTCTATTTTCACACCCATAGCACGATTTACACAGATCACGAACAGCATGCCTGCGGGTGTCTTGCCGTGCCTCCCGCTAACAACGAGAACAATCCACACTAACTGCACACATGCTAGAACAGCTTTTCAGCCTTTATGCTGGCCAGCATCTTGAGCTGAATGACCAACGAACGAGAAATGCAATGTTAACAGCGCTGACAGATACGATCTTGACCAGTGCTCTCGTGCTGTGGGTATAGCCCACAAAAGGACCCTTTCTATCATTGAAACTGGAACTGAAAAAGGGGAAAATCAAGTACAAAATGAGTTAATTGGCTTTTTAGCCCTGTTGGAGCACAATAGTAACGTGTTTCATGCGGACCAATCGCTTGGCGCGTGGTCGCCCTCATTGGGACCGTGCACCAAAGCCTGATCCACACCGAAAAATGCGGCGTAAATTTTGTAGCTTTTATTCCAAAGGCATACGCTGCAGCATTATATTGGTTTCTTGCTGCTAATACTTAGAGAAACTCCATTAGCTGCCCAAAACTTCGAAGTCTCTCTGCCCGCCCCTGGTACAACCAACAGAAGCATATAGTCGGCTATGCTATTCGTCGCAGATCATCTTTCCTGCTGCAGACACGACGGAGCAAATACTCTCGCTTCACCTTTCGACCATTTAGGGTGTTTGGCGAGATTCGTTTTTACCGCTGACGGCGAAACAGCGAGCCCCGCATTGCGCCCCACCAGGTGAACATCGCATCGTTCACCTTTGCTTCAATGTGTTGGACTTCCCTGCGCAGAAATCCTTTTTACTAAAGTCCCTGTTCCTATTTAAAAGACATGACCAATGAACACTGACTCAAATAGTGGCAGATAAGAAAAGCAACGGCGCTCTATCAGCTTTCGGCGAATCCAGCGGCAAACGCTTCACGTTTCTGTCATCCTTCATTGTTAATGACTGGCACAGAGCCCTGACGAAGAAGTACTACTAGCTGGGAAAATGCGCTGGAGTGTCTATTTACCAGCGCTGCTGCTGTGGCTACTCTTGACGAATTTAAAAGGCAAGGATCTCTCACCAAGAATCTCTCACCTACTACGAATTCAGCGCCTGTAGTACCACACAGTAAAATAATGCCCGCAGAGATGTCCTCAACTGCACATGTACCTTCAAGAACATGGCCTTGTGTGTACGTGGCCGTTGCGGCATACTATTTCCGCACGCTAAACTGAGCATCTTGACTACTATACGCCCTTCCGATATAGCAGCATAATGTGTGTGATAACTATACGCCCTACCGATTAAGTGGCGCCACATGCATGAAGTCTGCTCAGTGTGTTATCAATGGACAGAACACTGCACTTCAGCAGCACCAGCAGGGGGCTTACTCGGAGAAAGAGTGCCAGGGCTACGTCAAAGGCCTGCGTCGTCGACTTCATCCACTACAGGCGAGGGAGCCGATAACTCCACGGTGGGGAACAACCTCTCGATAAAGTGTAACTAGGAAGAGTTGTTACCATATATGGGAAACAACAATTTCAGCTTCTAGGAATGCCTGAAACACGGTGAAAGTCACGGATTGAGTATATTTGGCTTACACCTTGAAACACACAATTTATTGTGCAAACAGCCGGAGCTTTGGTGTTAAATCTAATGCAGCTGCCATTTCTTGTGAGTTGACAGGACAAAACCCAGACGAGCTTGAACGTCGGACTCCTGAGTGAGGACTCTTCAACAGAGAAGGAACGGGCTCAAGGAGTGATCGAGGAGGGTCAAAGCAATGCTGCTGCTCGCGATTTGAATGCCGCAAATCCTCCACAGCAAAATGATGAGGAGAATCCCCAGAGCAGGGTCGACAAGGAAGACAATAAAGGAGGTGCTGCGTGCAGCCCGGGATGCAGGAAAGAGTGGCTGAAAGATGGCTGGTGCGACACTTTTTGCAACACGGAGGCTTGCAACTTCGATGAAGGGGATTGCACGGGATGGTGTTCGGGAGACTGTAAGCCCTCATGGCAAGGTGACGGGCTGTGTGATGCCGCATGCTACGTAGCTGCATGCAACTGGGACGCAGGCGACTGCGCAGCGTGGAAAGATCAAGGAGTCCAGCCTCTGGAACGCAGAGCTTTGCAGCAAAAGCAAAAAATGCTGAAGCAGCACCGACTTCAACTTCCAAAATGCAAATGTGAACGCAGGTTACTCGTCAATGGATCGTGTACACCAGAATGCAATGTCCCTGAGTGCCTCTTCGATGGCGGCGAATGCCTTGATATGTGTAATGCTAACTGCTCGAAGTCCTGGCTGGGCGATGGAGACTGTGATCGCGAATGCGATAATCCCGAATGCGGTCACGACAAAGGCGACTGCGACAGCAAGACGAATGCCTCTATGCAAGCCATTCGTAAGAAAAATGGGAGCACTAAAGTCTGTGACTCTTCGTGCCGGTTATGGATGATTGGTAATGGCGTCTGCGATAGCCAGTGCAACAACATCGCGTGCGGCTACGACTCTGGGGACTGCGACAACGTTACTGCAGTAGTCGAGGTAGATTACTCTGTAAAACCTGAGGCGGTGTACCAATTTTGTGCCAAAGAGTGGATTGGAGATGGGCACTGCGATCCTAATTGTTACAACAAACCCAGCAGGTGGGATGGGGGCGACTGTGAGGGTACAGCACTGGAGAAAGAGCAGGCTGCAAAGGGTATCGGGCCTCAATTTGACCAATGAAATCTTTAGGGAGTGTGGGGCTTGTTATCGCCATAACTCGTCATTCTGCCACTTGAAAAAAGGCTGTGCGCTTCATATGTATGGTTAACTGCACGGCCAATATACGATTACCTGCTGATGCACTGAAGTTGCGTCGCTGCAACATGGGAACAGCGACCTTTAGGCTGTGGGAGCTGGTAAGTAACCAGCAACTCTCTGGCAGCATTGAAAAAATGGCCTGAGTAATTGTATTCTGATTGTTGTCTGTGAGCAAAAGGTGCCTTTCTACACAAATATGGTCTTTTGGCGCCTTTGTCCAGGGAACAGTCAGCTGAGCTAGCAAGCAACGTAACACCTGTATGACGTCTGGAAGCTGTGCTAGACATACTTTTGGAAAACAGATATAAAGCTGAAAAATCCTTTTTCACGTGCCTGAATGGAAGAGCTCGACATGTTTCGTAGTTTGAGCTCTCCATTAGTGCTCCCTGACAGGCGGTTAGCCCAGCATCGCACTGCCCAGGTACACGTCTTCCACAAGCGTTTCGATGGAATTGCCTAAGTTTCCTGATTTCTTACTGTTTTAGATTTTCGATATAGCTTTGCTCACTACCTTAGCTTAATCGGTCCCTCTGTGCATCGCGTCACCCTGAAAGATAGGACGCTGGCCAGCAGGGCGATCTGCCAAAAGAGCTAGCCCGTCAATAAAAGTCCCACTTGACAGGAATCTGAACCAAAATAAGTAACTTTTCAACTAATGAAAAGGGAAAGTTTTGTAGATCTTCTCCGACACAGGCAAGTCTGAACTCTGTCATTCCAACTGGACGCCATGTGCGAAAATGGCTTGCACGGTCTGTCCTCAATCATGTCTACGTTCCAGTAAACCTTCACTTCTATGTAGCCAGTCAGTAGTAGTATGTTTTTGATTATTCTTGAGGCTTCTGAAGCCGAAAGATCGGTTTTGCTTGCCGGCGTGCCCGTTCGCCACCATTGTCTTGCACCGTTGAGCGAAAGGGATTTCAACAAAAATATCGCGCACATTACTAGCTTTTACTTGGACCATCTAAAAGTCGTGTACAATTTTATGTTTTAGTCAACGTATTCCGAAGTCACTGCGGTTCAATCGACGGCTGGAAATCGGAGCGACGGGGACCCGGCAGGTCCGCTGTCTAAAACCATCGGCCCAGGGGCCCCAGCGCGGCTACCGCATTGCAGGTTGGCTACAAACCAGCGAGCCTCCTGTCCGCAACATTGTATTCTTTGAAAACCATGTCATATATTTGGGTCTAGTAGATTATTTGGTGGGCTACTGTGAATGTGTTTCACGCCAAAGTTGTGCGGCCACCGGACTTGGGGACTTCGCAAGCCAACAGCGTCAGAGTGATCAGGCTTTCCGTGGCTGTTTCGTCTTCTTGAAGTATACTAATATATTTTTAAGTGAACTTTGTTTTAGCAGTTTCCGTGGCTGTTCTAAGGTTGCAGCCACTTGCAAAGAGTTGTTGCGAGGAGAGCCATCTTTATCAACGGGGAAAGTCAACGAGCTGCAAGACGACGGTGAGCTTGTTGCTTAGCTTCACCAGACAGAAGGCCTTCTTTCATCTGGACTGATTTTTCGTCTCGATCTGAAATTTAAGCAAGTCCAAGCTTGCTGTCTAGAGTTGACACAGCAAGTTTTGTACGCGGATCAAGGTTGCCCTGAAATACCAAGCAGCTTTTACGGCTGTCCGACTGGACGTCGGAAACCCAAGAGCCCAGTCAACACTTCCAATAACTCTTTCGGATGGCTTGGCAATGTGAGGGGGTTAAGAGCCTCCCAAATACAATTATATCCCCCCATTCCGGTGCGGCGTTCAAGTGCCGTTCACACTGCCTCTCCACCGCAGGGAAGTTTCCCGCGGCGCGGGCACAACGCCACCACGTGTTCCAAAGGATGGTTTCACTTCTAGGGCTATTTGGAGTTTTCGTGGCATTAGTCTCACCAGCAACGGCTCAACTTGAAAACGGTAAGCGAGTTACCAACCTACACAGCCATTTATTTGTAGCTGCGCAAGCCACCTTGCTAGCGAACATCCTAAACACCGTTAAAAATACTGTTCTCTCTGGTGTCGAAGCCTGTAACTGATGCGCATTGCGCTGTATTATTTATTCAGCACTCCCTACACACAATGACTCACAAACGACATCAAATGCACAGGTACGCGGCCGCACCGTTAACTAGACACAGAACTCGAAGCTACTACATGACAAATTAAGGTTTGTACAGGCTCCAAATATTTATGTTCTTGCGGTGTATGTGTTCAAAGGCAACAAGCCAGGCTTTCGTGCCTTCGGCATTGGAACCACTGCACATTCGTGAAATCATGTTGGGAGAGGCTCAGCTGGCATCGAAATCCACTTTTCCAGGCATTAGTCTGTTACAAGACTCATTGCTTGCATCTCGTGGAGAGACTACTGCAGAGGCTGGCACGGAAGGCAAAGCAGGAGGAGTACAGCAGCCAGCCGCACCAGATGCAGCCAGCACACCTCAGCCGTCCTCTCCGCAAGCTAGCGTCAGGGGAGCGCCTGAGACTTTCACAGGAAGTATTGCTGCAACACAGCGACAAGCACCTTCGGTATGTGTGCACACATTGTCCGTGCTTCGCATTGCAGGTGCAGGCATTTGTGTGCTTACCAATTGTTTATAGATTGGTCGCATGAAAGCTATTACTTGATTGCTACTTTTTGTATCTTATTTTACAGGCATCGCAATTTGCACAGGGCACCACTGTTCTGAAGGGAGTGACACTAGCAATTAGCTCTGTTATTATTCAAGGAGTCAAAGTTACGCAAGTTGCAGCCTTTAAAGGCGGATCTGTGTTGGCTGTTTTTAATCTCACGACCACCAGTGCAGAAAAGGCCAAGCTTCTTCAGGACATATCTGACCTCGCTAAAAATCCAGAGGCCGTTTTTGATCTGATATGGGAGGCTATTTCGCCCACAGCAGGGAAGCTGAAGCTGAAATTGGAATCAAGCTACAACGCGGCGGCGAGCAAGCCTAGTGTAAGTGTACTTTTTTCCTGTCACTGTGTGCAGTTCAACTGTTGCGACAGTGTCTTCAAAGTTCCGCTGTGAGCGTTTTCTTTATATGGTGAACTTGTAGTCTGTGTTACTTCCAACCAGGTGGCATTAACACTGGCCTTTAAACATGTGGTGGGCACAAGGGAAATCGTTGACACGGTAACCGCTAGCATTCCAAAGACAATGGTTCTAGAATTCAAGCAGCTTGCAGATTTTAAAGGCTGGTTGGCGGCAAATTGCCATCCGCCGATCCTCAAACACGCGGATGCCTTTCACATTTTACGATTAACACTGACTAGCGCGGAAAAACAAAAAAGTGAGGTCAGAGGAGAGGAGCAAGCTCTGAAGTGGCTTCATATGGTTGCTGCAAGAAAAGACCCGGTCTTGCCCGTGTCTGGGGAACTAGAGCGCAACGTAAGCTACATGCTTCCTTTATTGCTACAAGAGGGAAGAGACTTGGCTACTAAAGATTAGCTACACGGCGTGCGCTTCTATATTCCACTCTGAGGTATCCTCTCTTGTGCAGGCCATCATCGAGATCCCTTTCGTCGAGAACCTCACATGGCCGTTGCTGTTGAAGCTTAGGGCTCTGGTTGACGAGTCTGCTAAGGGGCACACTCCTATCAGCTCTTTCGCAGGAAAGATTCCGGGGCTCAAAACGGAAAGGTTCACTGTGCCAACCTCATGGTTCGAATTATCACCCGAACAACAATATGAACTCTGGCTAAAAGGGAGGCAACCAGGAACTACAGGGGTTAGCCCTGGGCAGCTCAACATCACAGGGTTGTTCGGTCCTCAATACACCGCCGGAATTCCGCAAATTTTCTTTTATGATCATACTGGCCAGCCATTTGGTTCCAACAAACAACGCGATAACGTGTCACTCTTTGGAACCCGGCTTACGCCTGTCGACAAGGTTCCAGACTACGTTGCAGGACAATTCTCACCAGCGGTAAGTGCCCCATGAGTGAAACTGCCTTCATCCTCTCATGCGCTCGAGAGCCCTAATTGGATTTTCTCCGCTGGTCTTCATCTTTTGTCTTGCGTTTTTATGTCTCCCGCAGCTAAGCGCGAAAATCGTTTTCCCAGGAGGAAGCTCCGCAGTTCACGTTATAAGCCCAGTGCGTGAATGGCACAAAATTGAAAAGCGGTATCTCGACCTGCGCGCTGCTCTCGCTCCTAAGGAACCTGAGAAAAATGGCGCATTACTCAGCGTTACCATAAACGGAAAGATCTACCCACTTGTAGCAGAGTTTGTAGAAATGTATCCAACACTTCTTCATTTACTGGCACACCTTGCTACTGAAAACCCGGCATTTGTGGTCAATGACATCAGCTTAAATTTTGGAGCAAGTGTGCCGCGTTCAGTCAAATCCATATTTATTTTGGAAACCCCTGAAGGCATTCAGCCTTGGTGTATGTTTCAATACGACATTTCAATCACCAGAAGAAATACAATCATCATCAAATCTCTTCTGAAGAAGGCTCGCCAAGCTGCGGAGTCTCCTGCCGGATGCAATATTGTCAATGCCAAAGGGTTACGATTCGAAACGATTACTGCAGTGGCAAATGTGACGCAGATGCAGCCTGAACTCAAGACAGAGAACAGGCAGGAGCTAAACTTCAAGGGTTCCTCAGCCGAATGCAAGCGCTTAGGGGCAATATTCACTGACGCGCACAGGCGAGGCCACGCGCTTGCCCTATACTTTAGTGCGACGGTATGTCCTTTCCCCTTCTTGCCCGGCAGTCTTCCATCTTGTTTCTTGCAATGCTCCCATCTACTGCTACTCACATTTTTGTCCTTTGCAGCATTTGCTAAAAGGAAGCGTGGAAATTCCTAAATTCGACAAGGAAGGTCGGGAAAGAAAACCTAGCATCAAAACAGTGACGTCTAGGGTCAAAATAAACGAAAAATATCCGGATCTTCTAAAGGATTTTCAAAGACCTTTCTGGAAGTACAAAGTGCCAACCATGGAATTTCCATACGTTCAGTCTCCAGGGAAGCCGGAAGCAAGTGCTCTACCGGAAGGGTTCATTCCAGAAGCATGGTATCATCAGGCGCCTGCCAAAGTGAAACTTATCTGGCATCCGCAGGTATGGCGTGTTGACACGAAACAGAACAGGAATGCACAGTTCGGATACACGCGTGTCTCGTGGTAACCCTTTTATCTGAAAAAATGCATGCGCTTACCTTTTGCACAATGCAGTTCCCAATACTTGGCGGTCGAGATACTTTTACTGATGGAACTGGCGCACACGTGACAGGAGAAACGGTAAACGTGCCTCTGCGCCCAGGCACTTCGGCCCTAACAGGCCCTTTTACCGTCATACAGACTTGGCTTCGACAGCACATCCCTCATTTACAACTACCAGTAGATCTTGAAAGCATGCCTGCCGAAGATCGCAACTCTCTATTCAACAAGATTGTAATTGAAGTTGAAGGCGGCGAGAGGATGAGGCTGATAGATATTCTCAAGCCCCTTCTACACACACCAAATTGGAAGGCACTAAAGCCTGAAGATTTCCAAGTACCGTATCATCTTTTAACCATACCGATCAAGAACATGTTTGTCGAGGTAGGAAACATAAAAGTACATGAAGAGTAATCGTCTTTTCTTGAGTCTACACGATTCTCCACGATTCCATGAAGCACAATTTCAGGGGATACTGACGACTATGTGCGTATGTCCACTGATCTATTTTACAGGGTGGATTGGATTTCGTCGTTACAACACCCAGCGGGGGACAAGAATCGCACACAGTTCCCATTCGTCCTGGGGAAACTTGGGAGACAGCTGCTGATAACTTTTTCCATCGTTATCCCCAGTTTGAAAGAAAAACAACAAAATTGTCTCTATTTGACAGTGATGGAAACCCAATCACTCTTCGTCCGGACTCCTCGGTCTACATAGGAGTCAAAGAAGCTATCCAACAGCGTCGTAAGGTGAGCTTCGGCTTCGAAGGTAGCTCGATTGGGGCCGATTGGTCGCTAGTGGAGAATTCCAAGGATTCAGCGATGTTGCGCAAAAGTTGCTTAATTTTCGTTGCGTGTTCTCTCTCTAGGGGTTGCAAATTACTTTGGAGACGCCTTTTGGCAAGGTCACAGCATGTTATCGCCTGGACGTGGAAAAGGGCAAATGCCTTGTTGTTTCAATGCACACGGTGTTCTGTGGGAAGATCAAAGGCATCTCCGACCGCGCTGAACGCTGGCAAAAACAGTGCAACGCTGCTGATGTAAGTAGAAGTCTTGCCTCTCTCATGTACCTTGGCTGGCCCAGGTAGAATACTCACAGATTGTTCGCTTGACCGTTTTGCTGGGCGCAGATGAAGAGTACAAGCGTTGATGAGGTACAGCGTTTCATGGAACAAACTTTGAGAGGAGCTGATCTTGTTCGCCCAGTCAGGCTTCGTGACCTGCTGGCGCTCATGAGGAAACACGTTGCGTCGACAAGGCCCGACTTGCTAGCACAATTAAACTTGCCGGACCCAGCTATTTCACAGGCGGAGATCACGAAGATTAAATCTCAAATCGAAGCTGTCAGAGCAAAGCCGAACAAGACGGCAGAAGATTATGATGAAATTCAGCGACTAAGGCGCCAAATAAAGATGATTCTGGCAAAGGAAACAAAGTGGGCAGTTCCGTCAGCCCTCACATTCTTTTATTTGGGAGAAAAAGGGGTGGAAAGAGATTTACGCGTGCCTATCAAAGATCCGGAACTAAGGCTCTCTGATGAATTTTGGAAAGTTTTCCACCATGCCACCCGCCAGTCGCCTGAAGCTGCAGCAATGGACTTTGCAAACGTCTACGATATTTCATTTCGTGTGCTGGTGAGCGTTGTATAAGGTTTCCATGGCTCGTGTAGTACTTGTCGGCAGCAAACTCCTTCTTTGAATGCATAATTCATTTTGACTACCGTCCTTTTTCAGGGAATGGAAGAAAGGAAGGAGGAAAAAAGGCGAATAAAGCATAAAGTGAAGTTGGAGAAAAAAGAAGAAAAAGCAGCTACTCAAATTAAGGTGAACAACAGACAAAATACAAACATAGATGAAAAAATTAAAGCTTTTCAAAGCCGCGCAAAAATCCGAGTACGACCAAATTTGTTACATGTGCAGATTAAAGTCAAGGTTGAGTTTGATGTTGATAACGAGGAATCTTCTTCGGATACTGGCGTTGATGTCACAATTCCCGCGGATTTCAGCACAGGCCTGACAATAGGAGGAAAGCGCAGCATCGTAACGCAACTATCCAAAATCTACAAAATTCCCCGAAGCTACTTTACCTTTGAAGGATATCCACGTGTCGTAACAGATCCTGCAAAAGGGGAACTGCCAATTCTTAAAGTCGCACTGCAGGCCGTTTGTTCGCGCAAAGATGGTACTATTGGCATCCAGCCCAGTGAGCTTGCCCGTGTGCTCACTGAGCTTGGTGGATATACCGAGAAGGATTTGATCTTCTTGATCACTACTTCAGGAGAAAAACTAAGAGTTTCTATCGAAAATGTTCGGCAAATAGCTCCTGACAAGGCTCGCCTATTCATGTTTGCGGTAAGCAGAGAACTAAACCAAACTAATTCATCGCTCAGCAAGTGGCTAAAGAAAAGCGGAGACTCGACAGATGGCTACCTTTGTGTTGTTTTTCAGTGGAAGCGTACGGCAGCCGATATCAAGGCCGCAGCTGAGGCAAAGGGAAGGGAGAGGGCAGAGGCCATCGAAGGAGAGGTACGTTATTTTTTTAGGCTGTGTCACTTAGCTTGAGGAATCGTTATTCCCGCGCACTATTCGCTTGAACTACAGCTCATTTCGTATTGACGAATATTTCTGTTTGTGCTGCCTTGTTTCTCACAGAAAACGCTTCTCTTTTCCGTCAATGTAAGACAAAGGAACGCCAGCAGCCAAGTTAAACATATTTGCTTTCTTCTTTCAAGCACAGGTGGCATGGCAATGCGAAATTCGCCTAGTGGTTTGTAATTGTTCTTAGGTTGCCGATCCATTGAATTGGAGAAACTTATTGGGCCCTTGGTTGTCACGCACACGAGGATTCGGACCCTTAGCTAACACGAAAATCCAACTTGTTGTACGCAACGATAAGGAAAAAGATCGCGGAAACAGGAAGAGCAAATGCCAAGTTAGCACATTTGGAGAACTTCTAGAGCTTATCAACCATTTGGAAGAGCTGCTCAAGATCTGCCCAGGGCTACAAAGAGCAACAACAAACAGGCAGCCGTTTTCCTTTGAGCTCGGAATAAAATCACCGCCACCTACAGTATGTTTACATCCTTGTGCATCGATTGCCTTTGGGATTTATTGCCGCTCGCAAGCTGCAACAAAAGAGCAGCTGCAACTTTGGCTCAAGTTGTATCATTCGGTGTGATTTCTGGCTCAGGGATTTCGCCTGTGGAACCGCGCACACGGAGACCCTGAAAAGAATAGGAGATATCTAGAGCGCCTGACAGTCGCTTTTGCAAATGTGTATGACGAAACGAAAATTAATTGGAAGTTCGCCAAGCACAGCGGCACAATGACGCCAGAGCAAATTCGTCATATTAGAGATCTTCTGCAGAGTGACAAACCTCGGGATGCTGCTCTCGTCAGAGAAATGTTGGCAGTATTGGGGGTTCCAGCGGACGACATTGCAAGACTTACTGGAAGGTTAAGTATTCTAATCTTCCATGAAGTGAGCCCCCTTTATTTTCACCATTTCATCAATGAACTATCAAGTCGCTCCCGAATTCCTTATGAATCTCATTTTTGTTTTGTTTTTTTATGCAGCCAACTGATCAAGACAAGGTGTTGCTGGTAGGTTTTACAGCCAGCCTATCTCAGACTGCCATAAATTAAGCATACTTACAGTAGACAGCTTATAAGGCGTAATCTGTTTGTAAATATATATATATATACATGTAATAAGCATTTTTTGTGTCTGGTGTTTGCAGAGAGAAGGAGTTATAACGGTGCGCTACCCACAAACCCCGACCAGCTACTCTTCCTAAAAATAATTTTTTCAGCGTTGCAAAGTGCTAGTTAATGTGTTTTTCGGACGGCGATTCAGGCATTGCAAGCATTTGACTGTTTCTTTTCAGATCGATATAGCAAGGGCCAATGGCGCAAGGGTTTCCCGCAATATTTCTGCCAAAGCAAATCCCAACAGACCCGTGAACATAGAATTACCAAATGGCGAGTACTCCTTGTCCTACAGTTTGTACAGCTCTACAAAGCAAGTTAGCGGCAGTCCTTGCGGTATACGCACTTCAGAAGACTTTAGGAACCTAACTTGGGGAACAGCACTCCATTGGTGCAACCTCACTTTTAATGACTTGCAAGGCTTATCTTCCCCATTTGTCTGGATCGAGGGTTCTCAAACAGCGATGTACCCGACATCTCAACCGGTACTTTAATGCTGCTTCCTGCTGTTTTTCTCAGCTAAAGCTTAATATGAATGTGTAAGGCTTGTTGCCTGCAAACTAAGTTCGATTTCATCTCTGAGTCTGATGCGTGTCGTCTCATACAGGGAACGCCAGTTGTCTTCTTCCAGAATGAAATGCCCCTTGGGTTCACGTTTAGGCGCCCAGGATCACCGCTTTCTGGAATTATGCCAAATGACGTATATTTTAATATGGTTCAGCAACCTGGAGCTAATGTTCCTGGAGCCACGTATGTACAAAGAATGCCGAACCCTGGTGGATACAGTGAGACAAGTATTAACTATTTTGGTCAAGACCCACAACGGTGGGGAACAATGATGGAGCCAGGAACAGGTACAACACCTCGCGGCACAACAGCCGAATTCAATGTTTTTCCAGACCCTGACCAAGAGGAGAGCGGAAAGGCCTTTTTCAATCCCTTGCACCAAACTGTGGAAATCCCAGGCTTTTCTCACTTGCCAGACTTGCATGACAACTTCAATCTTGTTTTTAACCTGAGCAAGCCGCCACCACCACAGGGCGAACTCGTATACATCCAAGCCCCCGCAGGCAATGGAAAGTACTACTATTGCCCAGGGATCACGCTTCAACAATTCCTGAACTTGAAGAAAAAGGAAGAAGCCGCAAGGCTTTGTGGTATTCCTATTGAAGTGCTAGATGGAGACATTCTAGTCTCAGCGTTCAGCCCTGTAAGTCCCCTTCAACTGATTCTAACAGCGCCCCTTGCTACAGTACTTTTTCGCGGATTGGACAGCATTATTGCTATGCATATTTTAATATGCTACTAACCTGCTCTTTTTTTGCAGGGGACAACTCCTAATTACGCCCCAGCGAGGCCTGCAGTGCCGGTAAGTTGTAAACACTCGCTATTTGCAAATCAGACATAAGGACCACGCCTTTCAAATTCAGGTCTGTCACAAGCTCTTACATGACCATGTCAATGTTGCATTTCCCCAGGTCATTTTGATTGATCGCATGCAAAGACCTCACTACTTCACCGCCCCTTGGGATGACAACCCCATGAAATACATAGAGCAGGTTCTACAAGGAGGCCATCCAGAGGATCAAATGGCTTTCACGTTCGCCGGCACAAACCACTGCGTTCTGACTCAGCAGATGCTGCAGGGTCTTGGATCTTGGGTAGAGCTCGCTAGATTTTGCTCTGCAACCTTCAAAGGCGTTCGGCCTACAGAGATTGTCGGCGTTGTACAGGTGGGCTTGCGTACACAATTTTTGACTCTTCACTACGACATCGCTATAACAAGATGAAATCTAATAGCAAAACTAGTCTAGCTAGATATGCGTTTGTGTGTGCTGAGTTGTTTCTGCAGTCCGTCTACTTTCTTCCTCCAGTAAGTTCTTGACATCCATCCATCCCCTCAGCGTTCCAAGCGTGAAGCACTGTATCTTGATCAGGATTTTACGCCTACTGCATTCATAGCATGATTTGACTCAATTCAATGTATCTCTGACTCAGATAAAAATTGTCATGCCAGAAGCTTTGAAAACCTCCTTCATCAGCTCGCACCGTGGCGCCACTCCAGAAGACATTTTCACAGTGGAGCCTTTAGGGTTTGTTATAAACAACCTTTTGGCAAGCCAGCAACCTGGTGTAACGTTAGAGACTTTTCTTGAGCTTAGCGATGGATCACGATGGAACTTTACACAGATTCCAGAAGAATGGAAAAATATGCCGGCTCCGCAAATTCCAGGTCTTATGGGAATCACCATCACGGTAAGCGCATATCTTCAGTGCCTTCCCAGCAGTGTTGATCTGTTGAATTGCTGCATCAGCCGCTGGATTATACTGCGTTCATGTTTGTGCTTCTGACGTTGATGTACAGATAATCAAAAAGCCTCAAGGACATTACGGAGTAAGTAGGCCCCAATTCCGGCTCACAGCTAGCTTTCTACTCGCAAAATTGTTGCCTACATGGTTAATACCGCTCTGTCCGTGCGTTATTCAGGACGTTGACATGGGAACACTCTCAGATTTGTTGGCTCAGCTCAACATGGACGGCAGTACACCATTTTCTCAATTCGTTACGAAGATTACTACAGATGCTGAGGGTCCAACGGGAATAAAAATCCCAGCCACTAACATCAGGATAGGGGGTCCACCTCCTCCTGGGGCCGCTAGACCTCGGTTGGATTTTGAGATGTTCCACCCAGAAACGCTGGGAAGTGACGGACGCCCTACAAACTTTGGCACAACTGTTTCACTTTCTCATGGAGCTGTCCCTGACACATTGCCAATGAAAAACGTCATCGAAATGCTTCATAATCCGCACATTACCTTGGTGAGTAAGACGTGAAAATATTTGCACTCAGCTCGATAATGTCAAAGTCCCAGTCTGACTTATTTCGCTTGGCTTGTGTATGCGCATATTTTTCAGCATCAAAAGCCAAGACCGACGCATTCTGTGGGTTTTTCATATCCGCTGTTGCCACTTGTAACACTGTAGAGTTTGCATCTGCACGACTGAAAGCATGCTTTTGACGTCGCATTCTGCATCCATTGTTTTTGCCATCTCACTGTGCTTTCGCCGCAGATTACTGCGTTGGCAGGAACAAGTGTTCCCCTCACAAAGACAGAAGAGCGTTTAGACGCTTCCTTTGGCGAAATCGTTGAATGGCTCGAAAAAGCTCTTGGGCTGAACAATCCCGAGACAATACACATCACCGTCGTCGTTGACGGCACTGCTTATAGAGGAGTCCTTAGCGCTGCACAGCTTCTTGGACATACTCTCGGCAGTATCTTAGGACTTACTGGTGCTGTTGATCTCGACGACTCTCATTCAATTGTTTTCATCGTACGTTGTTTTCTGACCTCGATTTATGTTTTGAGTTCAACACTTTGTTTTCTCACAGTTTCTCTGGCACCAGAGGTACAACATTTCCTATGCGAGCGCGATTCAGGGACAACCTGCCCCTGGATACACTCCTCGAAAAATTCCTGCTGACCAACGAATGGTAAGCTCTAGAATTACCGTGACAGGAAGCAGACACTTACATGAAAGCATAAGCTTTTCTGTCCACTGCCTGCCACTCTGCGGTGCATGTTATTACGACCTGCAAACAGAATTTCGTGGTGAACGGGACGGTTTATGATGAGTCGCCGGGCTCTCCGGTCGACTTCGCCAAGATCTTAAACATCCAGGTTCCCGGAAAGGGACAACCACCAACAGACTTCAAGTTCAACATAACTGGTCCAAGTGGAGAGTCCGCAACTCAGCTGGTTCCTGCAGACCTAATGCGTCTCTTACAAGAAGTAGCGGAAATGCATGGAAATCCCGGGATGAATTTGGTGCTCTCCTTTCTCAACTCGTTGAAGCAAGTCAGCAGAGTTGCCCCCGGGCAAACGATTCGCATTGATACACAGGTGCGTCAACTGGAGTAACCTAAATTTTATTGAAGCTTGGCTTTGAAGATCACAATCGCTAACTCTAAAACTCAGCGTTCATCTGTTAAGCGCTATGTACTTGTTCTCTTTGCATCTTATATTTTTCAGGCGTTGGAAGCCCCAGCCTTCAAAGTGAGTACCAATAAACAAGATAATTCGTTCAGCCCAAACGCGTGTTTATGGTAACACGACGAAACGCGAACGTAGCTTACTATATAGTGGTTGCTGCCAAAAATTAAAATAAGGTTTCTGGTTCGGTTATTTATGCATCCTTTACAGCATCCTAATGCCGCCATTGACGCGCTTCTAAACACCCCTGTTGGAAACGTTCCTGATGGATCTTACTTAGTCGTCTTTACCGGAGCAGGCCCAGCGTCGAGAAGAGTAACGGTGCCCATAACGCCTGTTGACAAGAACAAGACAGTTAGCAGGCTTTTGGAGCATCTTAATATTGCTCTCCAGTCAATTGCAGACATTAAGATTGCATCAAAAGTACGTTTTCATCGCACAACAGCTGTTTAGAAGGCACCAAGTCCATTACTGTACATATACCCACGTACATCTACCAGGCATTTAAAGGTCTGTGTAACTGCTTTTGCTGTTTTTGCGCAGCCCGAAGGAAGAATAACAGTAAGCGCTCTTCTTTTATAAGATATGTCGAAACCAAGTAGCTGCCCAAGTACGTAATCTAAAGAAAGACTTGGTATGTAATTCTTTGCGTAACATACGTCTGGGTCGCAGGTGGAAGATGGCGCTGTCGACCTTGGCATTTTAGGTCAAAGTGTAAAAGTCCCGTTGCGCTATATAAGTTCCACGGACAAAAGTAGCATCAACAGTATTTTGAGGCAAATGGGGCAGCAGCTAGGGCGAATGTTACAAGAAGCCAACATCCCGCATCAGCAATTGACACTCCAAACGACTTTTACAAAGCACGATGGAAGCACTTTCTCTGTCGAAACTCCTCTGGGGCCGACGGAAAATGTGGAGCAGATGTTGTCAAACCTTACTCTGTGGGCACTTGTTCCAAAGGAGGCTCAACAAGAACACATTAAGCATGTGTCAATGAGTGTCCAGGTCAGTGCGCTTCGCATTCGCTTCGCACCATTAGGCAAATGTCATCTTGTCAGTTTAAGACCTTCTTTTCAGCTGAAATAATATAAGGGCATGCTAGTCCGTTGCTCTTTTTTGTTAGGCCATCGGCTCACACGCTCCCATGCAGATGGGCAGCCGGCCACCTTCACCACAATCCCCTGCAGGCATGATGCTACCAACAGAAAAGACCTGGGGCACACTTCCTGGAAGCCCTGTGAGTTCATATTCGAGGCATCTGTTGTCGAGTGGTGTGCTCAACAACACTTAATATGTTACTTTTTACTCGAATTTATTTTTACATGCTTTGTGTGTTCAGGCAAGCAATGTTCCTGGATTTTTCATCCAAGGACCGAGAGGGGAGCGCATAAACTTAGGCGATGTCCGCTCTCAGCCGCTGAGGGTCTTCCTTCGGAATCTAGTATCACCAATACACTCATGGTGCAGAGCATTCTGGGGAACTCAGACACCTGAAGGGTGTATCCCAAAAACAGAATTCCCTTATTATGTAGTCATGAGCACAGAACTGGGACAAATTCCAGTTCCAGAAGGCAAAAACTGCCTTGTCGTGCTTCGTTTGGACCCGAACGTAAGAATAGTCTTTGTCTCAGCATGTAGGCACGAGCACAAAAGTTTTTCCTACCGCTATAGAATCACTGAAACAAGCTTGTCCTGTGCTACGCTTTTCTCTTCAGTTCCAGGCATTGATCCCAACCATCAGGCCAGGAGTAAGCTAACAACATGCATATGCTAGCTATGGGCTGTTCCAACCCGGCGGCTGCTTTTCTGGCCAGTACTCTATTCATGTAACTGCGGTTGTTTGATTTTCTCTACAGGAATTTGAGGTCGAATATCTTTTCCATGAGCCTCCGGTAAGTCCTGGGCACAAAATTGTTTACCAACTGTAGTAGTAAAGCCCACTATCAATTTACTTAGTTGTTCAACTTCTCGCATCATTGTCTTCTTTGTGCGTGTTCCATGGTTCTGTTCTCAGCTTCAACAGACCTTCAAAGGAGGCAGAAAAGCTTTTCATTCCTACACTATCGAATTAGATGCTGCCAAAAGCCCTCTTCGAAGTCTGATTGAAAAAGCCATCGGCTGGAGTAAGGTTTCAAGTGCACAGTCGTGTCTTGTCACAAATCCGCGGGTACCTTTCTCATGTGACGATCCACTACCGATCGATCCTGAAACGGACACACTGGAGAAAGTGGCCAGCAACTCTCGTTTTGTTGTTGTGAGAACCAGGAGTGCAGCTGCCGAACAAACAGCTGCCTTCATACAGAAAATTCCGTTTCTCGCCCGCATCAATCGAATCCAGCATCTGGGGAGGGATTCACAATAGGTGTACACTTCTGGCGCTAGTTTTGTGTGAATTGACTTTAGTAAGGCCGTAGCCCCTATGGGTTGGCCAAATAAAATGGCAGTTTGAATGCGTCTGCACAATTCTAACGCTGTTTTGTGTATGCAACGTAACCAAAAATCCCCTTCTGGTAGAATTTTTTAAGTTTTGGTTTTCTTGTGCTTACTTTTTGAAAAGCTAACTTTAGTTACAGGTAAACCAGTAATAGTAGCGCGCTTGTACGCGTCCACACCTTCCGCTTCTGGTTTATTGATTGTGCCAACAAAGCAAACAACGCATAGGTGACGCTGCTTAAAGGGACAGAAAATTCACGGCAGTTTGTCAACAATCTCTTGAGGCATCATAACAGCGTCTATTAGGTAAATGTATCCGTCATCAGCTTTCATCACGTTGTCGAGGTCGATCATTGCGCAGCATGGCAAGCTATCAGGGTCGTCGCACGAGGCAGTTCTGGTGTAGTCGCTGACGCACACCTGAAGGCACAAACCACGAAAGTGGAACAGCTTTTATTGAATGCCTTTTTGCCACTCTGCTTGCTATCAAAAATCTGCGGACTGTTATATTCACTTCCTTACATAGCCATCGGACGCGATGCTGGCGGTCTCAGACAACAGTGAAACGATGGAGCCTTCCGCCTCCCACTTGCCGCTGCGGATAGATGCCGGAGTAACCACCATATCACTTGCCGCGAAAAGGATGAGCTGTAAGAAAGCACAGACCAGCACAGGCTTTTCCATAGTACAGCCGACAATACAACTGACAATGCACAATCGGGTCTTTGGGGGCAGCGGCTTGAAGAAGCTTGCATTAGAAACTCGCTACTATTGACTGGCGTACAGTCTCAACGTTCTGCTTGTTGTTAATGAGTGCTTGGCGCCACTTCGGACGGTCAGCGTTGAGCTGGTCAAAAGCCTCATTTGACGGGAGCATCAATGTTAATTGTGTTCCAAAACGGCTTGGGTCCACGTCATCCAAAATACCTGCTTCTTCTGCGATTGCCTTGGCTTCGTACAGCCTGTCGTCGGTGCGAAGGTAGTCCATGATTGTTTTTGCAAAGCAGGCCACTGGCGACGAGGCCACCAGAGCCGCAGCAACAACCAAGAAAGACTTCATTCTGAGTTGAACTGTACAGCTTCAGTGCACACATTCAGGTATTAATATGAAATTTCGTCGCACTTTAGCAAACTGATTTAGCCTGCTTGCAAAAAAACGAACGGCTTAAGTGACCCCAGAGGGCGAATGGGCTGTTGGATAGGCACGGTGGAGCGTGCACCGGCGCTGCACTGACAAAGCCAATAGCGAACCCAGTCTTTAAAGCATATCCATAAAGGGCATAGGCTTGAAAAAGATACTTTTGTGTCTTTTGTTGAGTGTTTTAAAGCTTCAGTGCAAACCGAAGCCATCATTCGAGCACTTGCCTTGCAACTGCCGTGGAGACCATTGATTTCACAAGGAACATGCGGCATGTCTTACAGCTCCTTCCTAGTTGAAACATGTGCCACTCCAGCCCAAATGTATGCCTGAAACTCTCAAATCCTAGTAACATTTGCAAGAGGCCATCCACAGGCTCTCAAGCCCAGCATGGTGGAGATGTGCTCGTGTGCACGCAAGAGCCCAAAGCACTCCAAAACTTAGAAATCTTGACATGGATAAGAGGTTGCCATTTCTACACTAATCTGAAGGAGTATGCTTGTCATTTGTGTTCTCCGCTATCAAGTATAAACTCTAAAGGATACGATTTTCAGGATCTACCGTCGGCTCTTTCTCCGGACAGTGTCAATTCGATGAGCATAGCATCATGTCGCAGGCAGTCTTCGCCCTAGTGAGGCACGCTTATGAACCAAGCTCAACGCAGAATTCTTTGTTGAGAATAGTTCACTGCCAGCTTACTGGTAGAAGTGTATGAACTTTATGCCCGCTACGTCATGATACTTACAAGCGGCGGCCACAAGCTGCATTGTCTCGCGGAGCCGGAGCTGAGTGGACAATTGCCAACAGTGGAGGAGCATATCTAAGTACTTCTGACAAACTGATGCTGGTAGGATCGTAGGAGAGTTGCTTGCTGTGGGAACTGGACTGTACTCCAAATCGACCATATGTCCCTTCACCCACCATGTGACTTAACGCAAAAAAAATGACAGTATCTCCTCTAACGTCAGTGACTCTAGCTAGCAGCGTGTTTTGAGAAGTGAGAAATAAGCAGCTTCCTTTGACCGTTGCCTATTCGTGCACGGCTTATGCCGCGCCAGCGGGCCTGACACAGTGAACGAAGCCAACCAGTGTTCTTCGTTGTGTCAGGGCTGTCTTTGGGATCCTAGAAGGCTTTCAATGGATTTTTTCTAGCCGACCTTTAAGAGACCACAGTTCTCATCGCAACCTAAAACATTCACCTTTCCTGCACAGAACTTGTGTTCCATGCGACACAATCGTCGCAACATTTGGGAAGCTGTATCTGAGGCTACGCTGTGAAAGAACGAAGTTCTGAACGTGCTCAGCGATATTTTCTTAATGGTAGCGTTGTACATAGTCTGTCAACTGTGCACACGATTTGTTTTGCGCTGTCAGGATGGCAAATTGCGTCAAAGTCACGCAAACCCACTCGGCGACTGTAGGCCTCGGAGACCGTTACTAAGCTGACAGACATGAACCCTGAGCTCAATACAGGCGCGAGCACGGGCAAAGACTTAGTGGTAAGAGAAGTCACAACTGTTGCTGCATCATATGATAGTACGTCGTTTGCTCTCTGATGAGCACCACTATCTTACGCACTTCATGACCACTATGAATGTTCCACGCAGACTCACATGTGAAACTATGTGATTCCGATGCATCCACGCGATGAAGAACTGTGGAATATCCATAACGTGACTCTTCGATGAGAGATAAAACTGTGTTCTAAAATGCAAGAAGTATGGAGCATACAACAGCCTAAAAATAGCTCAACTGTGAACACTGCCAATTGTTTTCTACTGTTAAAGGAAAATTGATGCACTGGATGTGCTTCGATTTACGAAAATTGTGACATCCACCAGAATCAGCGCCACCATAGCCTTCGAAGTAGTCGAGTTGAATGTTATATCTGATCCGTTAATGCGCCATGCACCCACATCATTAGCCGGATTTTATGACTTCACCCACTACTTGCTCAGGCCTTTGTACTTTCTCGAATCTTTTCGGCTCATCCGTGTCCTGTCTCTACACCCTTTGCCTCCCTAAATCCGCAACAGTAAATACTGAAAACACAACACTTACAACCTGCAACCTGCTGTTTACGTTAGTATCATAAAACAAAACACTGAGGGACATATATCCGACTGAACAATGGCTTGCCTCCCAGTGAGCTGAAGCGCCTCCCTTCGTCAGTGCCTTTCCGCAAGAACAAGGCTTTCCATTTGCAAATGCTTGTTCAACGGAACAAAAACCGCAAATCATGCGCGTTGCCCATTCGTGCTCGTGGTCTTCATTGTTGTCGTGGCAGATATCACAAGGGTATGCCTGCGCAAAAGAACACACGGGCCGCAACTATAATTAGCCGCAGGACAAAGAAACACTGCTTTCCCCAATCTATAGTAATAAACGGCAACACATTCCTTGTCCGCCACAGCTCGCAGGTTAACGCAACAGGGAACAGCTTGCCTTGCCACAGCATGGAAAGCGAAGCCACCGAAATGACTTCTTGTAGTGTTTGCATGTCCCATAATCTGCAAGGGGGGTTCCGACAACGATCCGGAGGTCCTGTTTCCTCTGTCGTTGGTGAAAACTGGGAGTTGGACGGCTTCTGACCGAGAAAGGACAACATGCAAGTAGGCGCGCCTGCTGGATCATTCGCTTACCAGCAAGCTGTCAGGCAGGAATGCACGCGCTTTTACGACTGCCCTGTTGCGTGAATTCGGCATATTGTTGCACCGCTCACTAGTCACGCAGAAAAATTGCTCAGGAGTACCCGCAATACTAACCTACTTGGAGCCCTCTGCGCCTAAACCGCAGACAACTGCATGCCCAAGAGCAGCACCTTGAAATCCAAAGGCAATTTTCGAGTGGCAGTGCCGGCAGTGATTTGTCCGTGGCGAGCCTGTGGAATATGTTCGACTTAGAAGTTGTTTGTGTGCACCTGCTGCTTCAAAAAGCGTGGAGCTCAAAAAAACTACTAATCACGATTTTAGGTGATTATGAATTGCAGGAAGCATTCTACGCTACATGACTAGCAATATTTGCCACTACATCGAGCTTCACGGGACCACTTGTAGTTCTAGTTTGCCACTGACATACCGCTTTGCAGCTCTCGCGCCTTCATGCTAGCGCCACAACAATCGCAGGTTAATACGAAATCACAAGGCATCAAATCCTTGAGATGACAATCAATTTCTTCCACGACGGCCACCCGCATTAAGGAGCTCCCCGTAACGCCAATCAATGGCTGTACCTTTATGCCCATACGCAGTTGGCACTTTGCACAGGTAACCGAGCAGCCTGCAAAGCAAGCAGTTACACACCTTCATACGTATCACCACGTAGCGCCCGCGTACTCTGTAAACTAGAACGAAACAGTTCGGCGGATTCAGGCTTTCTAAGACAGAAAGACGTCACAGACTGTCACTTCGTAAAAGTCCACTGCGACTGTGGGCAGCATGACTTAACTTGTGAATACATGAAGGAAAGAGAAGCAAGTAGTTAAAGGAAGCACTGTTAATTAGCTACACTTTTGCATCACTTGCCCGCAGCATCCAAGGCTGCTCCATCTTTTGGCAGCGAAACACGCATATCTGCTGGAGTTTTACATCGACCACACGTGACTTGCAGTCGTATGCAACTCAGGTGCAGAGAAGACACCCCCTCTGATGTCGTGTCTATAAGGGAAATATCGCTGCCACGTGCCACTGCAGGCGTTCTCGCAGATACTCCCGTATTATTTTCTCCATCTTCGCCATCAAGCTCATCTTCTGGGCCGTCACTCGGCTCTCCTGACTCTTCTTTGGTATTGGTCCCCTCTGATACCTGCGCGAATTTCAAGGGGCGCGGCACATCTGCGAACGTATTAATGAGCAAGTGCATGCCTTGTTAAGGCAGGAGCTCCTATTCAATCCCACTGATATAGGCCATCTCACACAGAGACAAAACATGGCTGCGGCTGATAAGATCAAATATCTATGAAAACTTGTACGCAAAAGTGGAGGGCTCATTATTGGCTGACCTTCTGGCGCTCATTTAGCACAGCACTCCGGCAAATTTGAAACCTCATTGCGCATTCCTTCGCCGTACGAGTTCCCACGTGGCTGCTGATGTTGCGCCACCTTAAGACTGGCTCTGCTACCCGACGATACAAAACAACGGCTTCCTCCAATCTGAATCAAACTCCAGAGCCCTGGAAGCTAAGATATCGGGTGTGCGAAGTAGACGAAATATAAATCACGCAAGCACTAAGTATAGCACTGCTTCAAAGGCGCAAAAACACATAGGGCTGGCGGGAATCAGCTGGATGCTGCACTGAAGCGGCACCCAGTACTGTACCCCATTACAAGCCCAGGTCGTCACGACCATGCAACAAACGACCTCCGTTCATGTCCAGCTACACAGCAGCATAGATATGCAATAAAAAGGCATTCAAGGAGGTCTAGTCACTGCAAGGTGTAGTGAGGAGTAATGTCAAGTCATACTTCCTTTGTTCTTCTTCCGTCCAAGGCATCTCAACCTTTTGGGAGGCGGACTCTGTGTGAGGTACTTGCAACTCAAATACTTCTCTCAAGTGCCTGTCCACCGCTTTAATCGCCGTACGCACGAGATCTGCTTTCTCCCCTCTGGCTAACTGCTGTTCAATGACTTTTGAGAAGACCATCTCGATCGCATTTCGGCGAAAGTCGTTCAATTCTTCATTGCATACATATAAAGAAGCTACAGATGACGCAATTTCGCAGCTATGCGCATCAACAGGGCCACAGCCGTGCTTGGTTGCAGGCGGCGGGTGTGAATCTCCTTCCCCAATATAGTTCGCAGAGTCCGCTGACGCAGTCGCCACCGTTGCCGCCACAACTGTTGCGTTGTCCTGGCCATTTACCCCATCATTCATTTTTCCCCCTCTAGAAGGCATATCGCCGTCTTGTTCACTGGTGAAAATTGCTTCAGACCCCGGATAATTCTTCTCCACTGTAACTTGCAGACGCAACCCACAGGGCAGCAGGAATTTGTCGAACTCAGGGTCTGTTGGATTTAAAATGACCTTAAACACGCACAAAGGTGTGCTGCTACCTAGCTGATACCCGCCAGCAGGAAGCTTTTCGCAACTATATCCGTCGGTGTACGGCACATCATTGGTGGGCTTGGGATCCACAGGTGCTCCGATGGAAGAGCCGTCTGCATTACCGGCGCTTTTTCTTTGTTTTGATGCGTCTTCTATTGCTGTTGGAACTTTTGAATCCCTTGTGTCTAAAGAGGAATTTCGCGCAGGGGTTTTTTTCCACTCTCTATCGGCTGAAGGCTGGTGCTCCAGAAGGGTCATCAGCCGTGGGTGACAAAACAACAACGAGAATGAGCCGAAAAACTGACGCCGAAGTCGTTGCAGCTCCATTGCAACTGAAGACGCTACACCAGTCGGCTGTGGGCGCACACATACGCGGCGGCAATTTACCGACGGCTGCTGTTGCTTCAGCTGTTCTCCAGGCAGATGACTTTGCTGGCTGTTGGACCTCTGCTCATTGTGGATTTTATCACATTGCTGTCGCTGCACGTGCCGCCCTTGTGGGTACCTTTGTTGCGTACCTCTTGTGTGAGTGCGTTGCCGTTGCTGTTGCTGTTGCCGTGTAGGCTGTTCCCCCAAGTGCTCTTTTTGAGTCTGCAACTGTTTCTGACTCACCGACTGCTCCAGCACCTGCTGAGAATTTTGTGGTTGCTGCTGTTGTGCCTTCTCTTCCTTGTTTTCGCGTACCACTGGCCGCCACTGGTAGTTGTGTTGAGGTTGATGCCCTCTATCACGAGTCCACCGTTTTTGCTCCCTTCGAGGACGCTGCAATTCGTCTCGCTGTTCTGCCTGCTGTGTCTGCTGCTGTCTTGTCCCAGGCCCTTCTCTGCACTCTTGGGTTCTTCCCTGTTCTGGAGGATCTCGCGCACCCTGGAGGCTTTCTGGCCGCCCCCTCTGTTGTTGTTGAGTAAATTCACTGACAGTGTTGTTTTCCCCCATCTGTCCCCTATGCTTGTGATTGTACTTATTCCTATTCCCACGCCCATGGGGGGCACCACCACTTTTGATACGTGCTGGTGCCCTCTGACTCTGGAGGTCCTTCCGGTTACGTACGTCCAGATGGTCGCCAGCCCTTTCAGGGTGCCGTTGCTCCGTCCCTGACAAATGCCCCTCATGATTTGAGGTGTGCGCTGAACGATCCGCCAGTTGCGCCTCTTGTTTTGGATGAGGCTCAGGAGGACTCTGTGTTGGCAATGGGTCGCCACCGTGCTGCCTCATGCGGAACAAATTCATTGGGAACACTGAAGGGGGATCCTAATGCAGCAGCGTGGCAGTGAGACGAGAAAGAAACGCTGGATCCCGGTGTTCTGGGCTTTTGATGAAACTGTGGTAATGTACTCGTATACCTCGCAGCGCCTGCGTAAACGCCAGTGCTCAGACTGCATCAGGAAGTTGAACTGATGCTTAATATCTCGACACAGTGGCGGCTAATTACGCATACGGTGACTGTTGCGCTTGCTGCATCAGGTGTCAAAGGCCGCTGCCGTAAGTGAGCTCATTAACGCTTAGCTCTCGATTGCGCCCACACGGCCATACCACACACACTTGGTCGCTCACAGTCAAAGCCCTTCCTCTGCGTGTTCCAAGCCGAGTTTATTCATTGCATCTTCAAGACTAACATAAAATGGGGCGATTTTTTCACCAAGTTTACGTTTACTGCTCATAGCGTCGGTCGGAGGAAATCCCGTCTGCAGTCAGGTGTCCACTCTTTGGGTCCCTCCGCTTGCAAACCACTGTGTCCTTCATCAAATAAGCGGCTCTTGCTTTATTAGAAGAGGCAATTTTTAGATTTTTGAGGCGTATTTTTACCGCATGTCTCATCTGCTCTGTGGTGAACTGGTAGTGCTCTACCGTGTTCCAAGAACATCTTACGTATGGTCCCCCCTCCGTGTGGGCTCCGTGTGGGCGTGAGAAAGTGGGGAGAAAACTAACCCTAAAAATTGCCGTACAGACCCTGACTATTATCCTCTTCAACTGATATATTAGATATATCGTGTCTCAGCTCTACTAGTCTGCGGAGAGCAGATCAAAATGGGCGGAATGTATCGCGCAGCGAGAACCTACGTTCACTTTGCACGTACTGAGAAAATGGCAATCATAGCGGCATTCCCTGTCTAATTTGGCACCTTGTCTCTCTGCTCCGCCACACAAATGCAATATTCGTGTATTTATACGTTACCCGGACAAGACATTCCGTGCACCCCTTAACTTTATCGTGCGTTGTTGATACGACACTCAAACTTGAACCACCCTCGGCGTAGTGTTGTAGGCAGCAAGAAGAACAGAAGATGCGTCTGCTTGATGCGAAGCAGCTCATGTCAGTAGCCGTAAAAGGTCGACTAAGCCGCCCGTGCGGCGAGTAGCCGGGTCTGTCACACCATTGGTTACGGCGTTCATCAACAAACAAATTAGAACGTAGCCTCCGAACTACATTAGGGGTATTCGTCTCGTGCTCTTCCCGCGCAACGGAGATGACGAACTGCTCCTGCCTCACTACTCCATACCGCAGGGACAACACTCTTACCGCTTTTCTACAGCATTACCCCCACGGAGCGGCTGTATTGCTGTACCTCCTATATCTCACATAGCACAAGCTGTATATGCGTGGGAATCCTGAGTACTTGATGGAAATACGAAGGCTAGGCTTTCCAAGTGCCTTACTCAGGAAGCGCTGCGGGCATTTCTTGCGAGCGGGACGCACTGATGCCGTGCAGTGCTGCTGATGTTGCCGTATCGAGTAGAGACTGTTCAGCAACGTTTTTAGAGGGCTCGAATACTACGGTGGTCACCGCGCCGCTGACTGTGTCGCGGACGATGTTTCTGCTGCTCAGCTTAAAACCTTCATCTCCAATGGAAAGGCAGTCCAAGCCTGCTTTCTGTCCCTGGAGCCTGGACCGACTGCTGTTTCTTGAGTCTACGAACTTCATGGCAGGTTTGTCTGAGGAAATTATATTTCTGCTTTTCGCTGGCAGCCCTGAGATATCACCTGGATTCGAGGAAGGAATGGGAGGCAAAACACGCGGAATAGGGGTAACCTGCTGAGATGCTGTCACGGACAAGGAGCTGCTTCTTTGCTGGGTCTCTGCTCGGTCTTGAACAGCGTGTCCATCAGGTAGGACAGGAGGCGCTGGCGTAGTGGGCATTGGAACCGAAGCCGCAGCGCCCACAACATGCCCGGCATCTTTACTTGATATTCCTCTAGGTTTGTTGTCAGAAGTTGTAGGGTCGTAGCCGCCTAAAATTGGAGGAGGCTTTGGGAGGCAGCTTCCTTCATTGGCAGCTGCTGCACGAAGTGCCCCGTTGTTGGATATTGCAGTAGACGCCGTTGGCTGCCGTGGGTTTGAACTAGAAGCCCCGCGGTGAGCCTGCGCACGTCCTGGCAAGCTTGACTCTGAGCATGATTCGCTGTGGCCCCCTACGGGCCGCGAATAGACTGCTGGGAGACTAAGTATGCTTAAGGGCAAATGACGTTCCATACGTTCCTCAGGAGACCTCTCGGGCAGCCAATGCGTACTCTGTGAGCGCTGCGAGTCCCCACCTAAAAAGCCAACAAGTTGACACAAAGCTCACCTTGGCAAATCAAGTGGCGTGCTATGCAAGCAACGGGTTACCGAAGCGCTTCGTTGCTGGGTACGTGAATATGCTGAACAAAAACAAAAAGCATGAAAGCGTGAAGCACCGTACCCTCATCTTGGTGGAAAGCCTTTTCGCGCTCTGACTCCCTGTTCCTCTGTTGAAAGGAGTCGTCACCAAGGATTATGCCCTCCATTTTTCGAAGATCTGGGAGGTACAGATTTGGGTCTGCTGCTTCAGGTGTGTTTCCATAGTCTCCCTCGATCTTCGAAATGGCGTATCGGAGAATGAGGTACTTCCCTTGCGCTGGTGTCAGTCCCTCAGAAATCTTGGGTCTCTCGTGTGTTTTGTAGTTGTCAAATCTGAAATACTTGAAAAATTGCTTCTCAACGTACTCCGGCCCCTCCCCACTTAGTATGAGGTCAATGGCAAATTTGACAAGCAACAACGCTTCAGCAGCTGAAGCTCCTGAGCGCACCGACGGAGCAAAGCGCACAAATCTCGGAAACAAACACTTTGAGAGTTCGAAAAGTCCCCTGTGTACGTCAGGATTTAGAAATTTGTAGGAATTTGTCTTGGCGTCATTGCTTTGATCTACTTCTAGTATTTCATTGTTCTGCGCCTCACGGCAAAGCATGTAACAGCTTACGGTAGATATCTTCTTTCCACTGAGAATGATCCTTATCCTCCAGCGTGCGTGTCTCACTCAAGACAAGTGGACGGACATGCAAGCTTCCCTCGGACTCTCTAAATGGCATGCTGCAACAAGCGTACCTGGTGAAGTGGCCGGCAGTGGAGCCTCCTTCGGTTCTCGGTCCAACAAGCTGCGTTCTGAGAATCCCACTGGCTGGTTGTGGCTCTCTTGTATTAGTCTTTGGCAGTGAGTTGAGGCTTAGTTCTTGCTTAGCCCCCTCACTGTGACCTAATGAACTCGGAGGCGTCTCTTTACTGCCTTGCCTTGTTAAAGAGGTCTGGGGCAGCTGTGCAGATGGAGCTCGTAAAAACGGGCCCGCAGGTGACTCCGAACTCGATACTTGAATGTTTACTCGAGACCCTGTCCTTAAAACTCCTTCAGTATATTCGTCCGCAGTTTTTCGAGTGGTCACAGGCAAAGGCACTGTAGTGTTTAGTGCACTCCCACTTTTGGTGTACCTTTTCTCGACCTCCGCTAGAGACTGCCTAGATGGGCTTTGTACAACAGGTGATGCTTCGTCCGTACAAGGCACAGGAACACGCAACACATCTTGCACAAAAGTAGCTTTAGGTGGTGGGGGGCCGGCAACGCGGCTCTTCTGTATCCTGACATTTTGAGGCGCCTGCATTGTGGAGTCACCGCCACACTCAGCTTCCCCATCAAGCGTATGATAAATTGTCTCAGCAGAACGGGGGTACATTTGACGCTGACTCATAGGCCGCGAACGATACACGTACAAGGGGTATGTGTGCGCCTGCATCCCTGATAACGAATTTGTAGTAGCTTCTAGGGGATATGGGAACTCCTACACAAAAAGCAAATCGGCAGCACACAAACCTCATAAAATCCGTGTATAACCGTAGCCTCTAATCTTTGGTAACATTGCCTCACCACTTCGTTGTACACAGCATCTCCATCTAAGGCATCTCTCTCCTCCAGGATTTTCCGCTTGTGCAGTAGTCTGACTGCGTTTAAAATGCGCTGCACGAGGAGCTTCAACTTATAATTCGAGCTTTGTAATGTGTTCAGGGCTTTGCAGACTGTTTCTGCGCAATCTAAGCTGCCAGCGGTCAAGCGCTGCTTCGTCCCTAGCGCCTCTTCAAAATGGCGTAGCAAGGCATGTGCTATGTCAATATAACCCCTCACGATTGTCCCGTCAACGAGTTGGCCTGTATCTGCGCAACATTCCACCGAAACTGAGGTGCCGCATGCACTTTCTCCCCTCACCCGTACGTCTGCGATCCTGACTGGGGACGCTGTAGCCGTGGTAAAGCAGCCTTTTCAAAGCATACACTCCGGCAAAGCCAGCCCCAAAATACTGGTACCCGGCGGCCCGAGCGGTGTTCAAGAAGCACATATCACTCTCAAATGAAGGGCCAGGACTCAATGTGGATAGATGCTGCTTCGTTCACTACATTATATTCCCTACATGTTGGCACAGCTTCAGAGGCGCAAGCGTCTCGGTCTGGAAACTGGCCCCAGTTCACCTCTACCCTAGGAGACACCTGGGCCTCAGGAAGTGCAGAGGTGGTGGCGCAATCTTGATCACCCTTTTCAGTCTGCAGAAAAAGGTTTTTCGGGATATCCCCTTCACGCTCGAGGCCGGAAACTGTTCTGCAATATTCCTGAAGATCGCGGCCACCAGCATTCCCACAGCTTATAACTCATCTAAATACCTCAAATAATACAAGCCTTCGTTAAAACGTGAAGGTGGAGAGCCCACCATAGTCCATGCAAAAAAGAAAACGACTGGGCACATTCAAAACGACTGAGCATAGGTATGCTTGAGGGAAATGTAGTATGAGCTGCATTTCAGGCGCACCGTAGTGGGCGGTGGAGCTTCGAAGCTCTCGAGTTGCCGAATACCATGAAGCAAATCATCTTCGTACTGACAATCAGTCTCGCCGCTTGACAGGGCGGCTTTTGTGTTTTTGCGTGGAGCTGTACATTTTCTGGGGACTGACTTCGAGCGGCATCTGACGGGTCCAGCGTGACAAACGCTACAACGCAGGTAAGGCGCGAGGTTACGGCGGCGCTCAACATCATCATAGTACTCAAAATCTGCACGCAAGGGAAATAAGCCACAATCACGGATAAGATTTTCTGCGCACTCTGTTTAAATCATTGGAGTTACTGTGAGGCACGATAAATTTCCTGTCACTCAAACATTCTCTAGATTGTGCAAATCCGCCAGGCAATTGAAATAGCAAAGGCACCAGCAGCTCTAAACAATCCTAAATGTAAAACTCATGAGCAAGCGACTCAGAGAGGGACAGCACGAAGTGCGAAACTGCTCTTCGACAAATATTTCATTGAGAACTGACGTGCACCAGTCATCACTAAGGCAAACTGGATGTAGAACCTTGCAAAAGCACTGCAGTAGCTCAACATACGAATAAAGAGACAGCTGGGCACGTACAAGTTCGGTCTTCAGATGCGGGTCCTTCGAAAGCCGGGGGAGCTGAAAACAGAAAGGCACATGGCAGCGCCAGCCCTGCAAACCACAGTGCTCTCCATCACAAGCAGCGCAATTCAGCAGCTGTGGGCTGTTTCCCTTGAGAAGCAGAAGCTCACGCGTGCAGCGGATGACTGTGGTCCCCCTCTGCAAGCCAACGCCAAAGGCGTTTCTAACGCCTTCAGATATACCCGTGCTACCGCTTCGCATCATGTGTGAAGGTAGATGTGCTTGTTCTTCAGTGACGAGTTTCCACAACCGCAGTTTGTCAGAAAGTGGGACCAAATGAGCCCTTCTGCAGTGAAGAAAATAGCCGCCGCCTCCCCCTTCCGGCCCCCTCGGTGACTTGGACACAGAATGTCACCAGTCAAATTAAAACCTAAAACTAGGGGTGCACTATTTCTTCTGCAGTAGCCTGCGTCGATCTGCGTGTTTCCATGAGAGCCCACCCGTGCAAAATGAGGCCTGCCTAGATGAACAAAAGAGAAAGGAGTGCCGCATTCCAGCAGATAAAAGAGAAATTGTCAAGTGCAACGGAAATGCAAGCCACACTTTTTGGAAAGTGAGATGGCCCCCAGCTGTACAGGAAGGCATGGACACCGCTGGAAGGAAAAGCAACTTCTTAGGTGCATGAGCACAGAAACAAACCTCCCAGAAGCAGCTGCAGCAATGACAATTTAAAGCATGTTACATTTTTGGCATCTTTTAGCGAAGGACTAGCTGCATCTCTAAGCTTTGGGGATGAAGGAACACTGGTCTGGTTTCGTGATAGGGCCCCCAAGCACAGCAAGGCGAGGTTGGACCAGTATAGTCAATAAATAGCTCATTTAAATATAAGAAAATAAGCAGATATATTTCGCTTGCTTTTCCAAAAAGGATGATTTGTGGATTCGTGGATTCTGCAGTTCTCATGACATTGCCTTCGTCTGACCGCGTCTGACGGCGCCGGTCGATGCGCGACTGGCCTGCCGCACGTCTCTAGTACTTGCCGCGCGAAATTTATTCCACGTTCAGCATTTTTTTACTTCAACATTCTATCTGTTAGGGTCAGACCAATCTAATTATGTCGTGTTTCTGCCGAATGTGCATCGTCTTGCACAGCTGCCTGCTGCACAGACGGCGGTGCGACCACCACTAATTTGAAGAGGTCATACAAGGCCTTCCGTGTCACCAGATCTCCTCCCGTAGAATGAGCAGAAGCGGGGGCCATAACGCGTTAATCTGCACCCCTTACATAGACCCTTAGGAGTGTCAGCCTCCTCGCAAACTTTTCTTATCAAAATTAGCTAGCAAGCGAGTATTCAAGAGTTTAAATAGTGGCGTAACAGTTTTCCCCAATTCCTGGCCCACCATCCTACTCAGCAGCAGGACTTCTGTTGGCGGCATTGCGCAACCCCTCAACAGTACTGTTTCTTCAGCCCTTTGCAGCGAGGAAAACTAATGCATGGAGCGTACATCTGGTAGACGCTCGACACGCAGAAAAGTATTTGGAAAATAAGATTCGTTAAAATGTTAATATGGAAAGATGTCTTGATTGAATACTCCCAATAAGCATTACATGGAAAATTGTGGAGTTATTACTACTTGGATATACTTCCTCTAGTACGGTTTTCCGCGTTACATCAACTTAAAATTCCACGGCGTGTGCGAGTCCCCAACAACTCCTTCAAGTGCCACTCTTGCAAGACAGTCCCAACGGATATATATTCAACTACATTGCTACCTTTATTTCAGTTGGTTAGAGCTCTAGGGGTTGCGGGCCTTGGCAGCTTCGTGCTGAGGCACGCGTTGGTGGATACATCAGAGCGCAGTTAATTGATCCGACATTACAGAGGGCATGTGTCTCTATAAGGATTACAAGCTCGCACAACCGTCGGTGAGGCCTGGTGTGCTCTGCTGTTAGGCCCTTGCTTTGGGGCAGGCAAGAGCCACTGGTGCTGCTGTGCTCCGCACGCTCATGCAGCGACGCACAAATATGGGGGGTCCCCTAGGAGCCCTCTACGCGTCTTTTGGGGGCACTTGCTGTTGTCCGCCAGGCTGCCCAGCACTGGGCCCCTTTGGACTCTAGATCGTCCTGCTCTCTGGGGCAGAGTAGAATCGAACTTTTGACGCCGAAAAAGACAGAGGTGTTTCTGGAAACCAAAACTCACAATGATGCTGTTTGGGCCTCCATCGCTGTTTGACTGTATCTTTAATTAACAATGGTACGTAGAAGCCACGTATTCAGAGCAGCACATAGAAGCCGCGCTTAGCCTAGCTACGGCAGGCAATATTTGCTGTATTTTCAAGCCTCTGCTCTGTATCGCTTCGCCTCAGTCGCACGCGCGTGCTATATTGAGAGCACATGCGACGTTAACTGGCCCTTGAAAAGCACCGTCAAACCCCATGTTTATGGCATCTTGACTGCTCGTGAACCACATTTCCTGCAGATGAGCAGCTCCAGTCGTAGAAGAGCTATCTCACTGCCTCGCGTGAGTTGCTGGTTCTGGTTCCGTTCAACTTACAAGGAACTGGTTCCAAAATTTAAAGAAGGTCATTTTGAATGAAACCACCACTGGGTATGCTTGCAAAATTTCCTAAGAAATCAAGTGTACGTACTTTGCAAATATGCAATTTTTAATTGTATTTGAAAGGGACAGTTTAATTACAGCTAATGTTTTGAAGTGTGGTTTGTATTCATGTCCCTACTTGCACCTACAATGTCCTGGGGAAAAAATACTCACATAATAGCAAGGCAGTTGGATTTGGAACGCCGGGAAATCGTGGGTGTACATTCCCTAGGGGTGGATTTTGTTTGCAACTCCTGATCCAGAGACGTGCAAAGAGTCTCAACTCCGTAACGGCTCGCTGTCAGTTTCAAACAGCACAGTACTCTACAGCATGCAAACCTACTGCACTCTTGCACACGACAGGCCTGCGCAGGGACGATTTCGAATTCATTTCAATTGCTTTCTTCCTAACCTCTATGAGTTTATGTTGCCCGTATGAAATAGCTTTCCCTTTCTGTACCTAACTAAACCCTTCCCAACTTCCCGCAGGACACAAACCTCCTTCCACACTAATGGAATCCCTAGAATATTAGCCTTTTTTGTGTCTCCTTCAGTCACATTTCAAACTCTTTACTCAATCTTGGATAGACTTCTTCCTGCACATTCTCCCATTCTTAAGAATTGAATGCTGCAGCTACATACCTGGTTCCGCAACTTGAGGATGACCTGGAAGTGCTCATGTCCCATAATACACCAAGCCTTATGCAACCCATAACAAAAGGTCATGCAGCTATTCTTAGCCCTCTTGTGGAAGTCCCACTTTTCTTGAAAACACCTCTGGACTACCGCAGCACCCGACTCAGCCCGACAGAGGTACTGGCGCTCCGTGTCTCCAAAACCAACCGGGGACAGGCTTTGGATGCCTTAGTTGTGCCTTAACTACTGTGTTTCTAGAATAAAGCAAATATGTCATGGTGCTTTTTTCTATGTTCCGTAGCGCTTAGCATGATGAGCAGAAGTGAACGGGCATGCGCATGCAGCCGCGGATGCGAGTAGTAGGGCGACCGTGGGGTAAAACTGTTATAAAATGGAGTCTTCTGTAATAATTCGATTACATCCTGCATTTAAAACGCTACCACACATACAGACTGCACAGCGTCGAAAAGGCCCGAACCCACAGCTACATTACTCCCGATTGGGTGCCTGTGCCGTTGCTACCTTCACAAGTCTTCTTCTGTATCCTGCACTTTCTTCTTCCTCCAAAAGCTATTTTGAAGAGCGTAGTCTGCGCAGTCTTGACAGTCTCGCTCTGAAGTGCACGCACTACAAGACCAAGGGTCTGCCGGCATCGTTGGGCGAGCTTCAGCCGAACCAGCGAAGACTTCAACAATGCATTCCAGACTGTGAATTATTATGACACTGCGTGCGCAAAGGGGCATTATCTTGCCTAACGGACTGAGCCTAAGGAGCAGGGCTGGGGGACAAATACCGCACAGCGGCCACTCGTGGAATGCAGGGTCCCCGGCTTAGCCGTCTGTGCCCGGAAGAGAATGACCGTAAACTGGCCATTGGCTGTGTCGCTCCTGGGTCTGCTTGTGACCTCATGGTATTACGTAAACATGCTGACTTTAACTCAGCAGTTGCAACAAGCGAACACCCTGAATGCAATGCACGCAGAGTACTCCTCCTCAAAAACGCTGGAGGCGCTAGAGATCCTTGAAGAATTCATTGACGAGAGGGGCGTAGTGAATTATGCCTTCGATTTTTTGGAACTGAGGAAGAAGCGGGATGCAAAAGGGCGGGCCATCGACCGTGCAAGGCGTCATCTGACCCAGTGGTTTTCACGCGTTCAGTACTTCTACGAGTTTGGCTACCTCAAGCATGAATATATCCTTCGATTCCCCGGACCCGAGAGAAGCCGACACTTTCTGCACTTGATAGAGCCCCTGGAGTTCATTAGCAGGAGAGCCACTGGCAGGAAACACTCAGGCGTATTTGACTTTTTACGAGAAGTCTACCAAATGCCCCACGTGCGCCTTTCTGACGAGTTCAGACAAACGGTGGAACGTATGCTCCCTCTTCAAGGCGAAGAGGACAATGGTGAAGCTATTTTGGACGATGTGGGTGACGATCCCTTAACGGATGGAGACGACAAAAAGAGGGAAGAGATGTGACTGGCAGCATAGGATGTACTGCCACCGACAGACCGCGGGCAAGTGACTCCACTAGGCACCGCATTTCGTACAAACTTCCGTCCTAATAACATCTTCCCACAACGTGTGCCCCCAGCAATGGGCGCGAGGTGGCTTGCTTCTCGCGTGCGACCGGTACAGTCGTCAACACGCGCAAAGGCACTTCGATATTGGCGAAGAACTTTCATCACGGAAAAAAACTGACGGTTGTAGTTAAACTGTTAAGTTAGGTACATGCTTGACATGCCTGGCAGAATGTTCCGCCAGACTCGCTTGTAAAGGCTGCGGCCGCTGCTTTTCAGCTTCTGACTATCTGTACCTTGGTGCGCGTAGTCCCCCAAATTCGCCTGTACCCCCCGTGGTATCGTCTCAGCGGACACAGAAGTCCTAGTGTGGCTGCTTCGGCTAATGGCGCGGTACAGCACCTGAAGCTTCAGACGCACTGCTCTTCAGGTTGTTCATGTTCAGACAGCCTCTTGATCGAGCACAATCACGGTATTCAGGAATCCACCTGCCGACTCACGTGACACTGCACTCGGTGGGTTACGCTCCCGACGGAGCGCATAGGGATGCACGCCGTTCCCTCTCGGCAAAGACTTGAGCCTGCCCTTTGAAGCAAGCTAAGTTGTCTTCTGCTAATGCAAAAGTTAGTTGCTCAAGAGAACCTTCACAAACTCCGCGTACTTAATCCGACCCGACTTACTGGGGTCGGCGTCCTGCACCATCTTCTCCACCTCTTCGTCCGTCAGTAGATCCCCAAGGGTCTTCATAACCTGCAGGAGCATCAACGCACCAATCTATGCTGAGGAGCGCCCGTAAGAAGAAACACATGCACAATTAACTGGCACCGCGAACAGGGCTATTCAGCATGTGCCGGTGAATCCACTATTAGCCAGCTCTTTGTACACCCCTCCCTCCCCATACCGGGGAACGTGCCCAAAAGCGTGCGAGTTGACTACACAGCATACTGTCACTACTGTCTTACTTGCATGAGCTCATCAGTGGAAAGGGTGCCGTCGCCCTTTGTGTCGAACACCTTAAATGATTTGATAAGGTCGGCTTCCGGGTTGGAACCGCTCAATTTCTTCGTAACCCAGCTCTCAAACTGGTCCCACGACATCGACTGTAACATCGAAACACAAACTAGGCACTTCCTGCATGGCATCCGTGGCGCTCAACTTCCTCAAAGTAGGTGGGCATTTCTACAAAAAAGCAACAATCCTGAGTTCCGTAGCGCTGCAAACAATCGACAGTATTCTGGTGTGAGCTCACGGCAGGAATGCCATTCGCTTCGTCTGCATTCACGACGACACCTATGGAGCGAATCGCGAGCAGGGCCTCGCTGGACGTCAATTCACCATCACCATCTCGGTCAAAAAGAGCAAAGGCTTCTCGAAGGCGAGGGTCGGGCGACATCTCCTCAGATCTGCAAGCAAGCTAGTATGAATCCAGTTGGGAAGTCCTGCAGCAACGTAGTAACGCACCGACTATCATCATTCGCACCTTCGCAGAGTGTATGCTGTCAATAACACACCACAAACACAGTACATACCGAAATATAACGTGAATTTGCCCCCGGGTGTAAGAAGCACAATTCTCCGCTCCGCTAACGGCGCGTCAGTGCACACTCGACTTCCGTTCCCAGCGACAGGTCTGAAATTCAGCTAGTCCACACCCTATTGTTCTCAGCTATCCAAACAAATTATATACAGCAACAAAACCGAACCACTCAGTCAGCACTGCACGCAACATGGAATACCGACAGCCACGGCCGGTCCAAGCGCCAGGCGGACCATTGCTATCAGTCTCAATAGGACTCTTTGTTGAGCCTACCTGAAGATGAGTAAGTAAGAACTGTAATCCGGTTCTTAGAAAAACAGAGGAGAATGCGGGTTCCAGAGTCACTGCATTCGCCAATGAGCGTCAACGAAGAGCGGTGATGATAGAACAGCTTGATGCACCCACAGGTGAGCCAGGTTCACTCTTTCTTGCTGTACTCTGCAACCGAATAGCATCTGTTATGTTTCTTCTTCACTCAGATACATCCTCTTGACTTTTTATTGTTTTTTGTACTGACTTGGGCCTGCAGACTCCCATAACTGAGAGTTTGCCTTCCCGACCACTGGCGTTTCCACTGGCAGCGAGCAGTCGATTGCATGCGGTTTTGTTATTGTCCCTGCTACCTGTGTGTGACTCCGCCGTTGTACACGAATAACAAAAAGAATCGCATAAGTTTTTATACCATTCAAAGAGCCCGGAGTTCGGCGGAAAATTGGTGAGCAGCCACTGCATTTAAGGCGTTAGCTGAACGCTAGTAGCGCTCCTGTGAAATCATTAGAGTCACAGGCCGCCGCAAAAAGCCGTCCACACTTCAGGGATATCCTTCATGAAGTCCAAGCACTGTTGCTTCAGTCAGCCCAGGGGCATCTGCCCATGGCGGCCGCAGAGGCAAATCCACGAGTGCAAGCACTCAGTGGACACCCCCGGAATCGCTGACATCATGAAAGCACCAACTTGATGTAGTGATGCCCACAGTGCATTCTGTCATGTGGCTAAGAGGACAGCTGTTGAGAGACGTTTGTGGGCCCACGCCGCCGGCTACTGCCAAGTAGTAGCCTAAGGACCCGCCACAGCTTCCAAGTAAAGTGACTTTTTTGTAACTGGCCCAGAAGCGCCCAAGCGTTCGGGAAAAGAGCAATGAAGTGCAGTTTGTATAATCTCCGTTCTCTCTACAGCGTGCCGACTGTAGCTTCCACCCTGGCTCAAGTGCCATAGTTCAGGGGTGATGAAGGGAGCAATATATTGCTCCAGCTCGTTATATTATCCACGCTCGCGCTGCGCAAAACCTGACTAACTATTGCACTTACCGCGGCCCCCAAGGGGCCGTTTCACTTGCTTGGCTCGTCCTGCACCACACAACTCGCTAGCTAGATAGACAGGCCTCCGCTTAGTCCCTGGTGCTTTGCCGCCTATGAATTTTGCAACACTCAAGAAAAATGCTTTTCTGGCTCCGTGTAATCGTGGCAAGTAGGGGATACAACACATGCCAGCATCGTGTACATGCTGAGCACTATTCGCAACTGTCAATGGACTATACTCTATCATAGAACCTAAACTTGTCCAATGAGCCCGTGAGTGAGGCCCCTGCTACAAAGTAGCAGACTGTTCCAACATCACTACCGTTCTATATACTCATATTTATTTATTATTCAAGAGTTGGCGCTGGCAGCTCCTCTCCACTGATTTTCAGGGAGGAAGCAGGACTGGTTGGAACTGGTGGCGCCCCCGATTCGGGATCGTCAGTCTGAGATCGCCTTCTTTCCCTTGACCCAGTGCGTATAGTGTGCTGCATTCCTCGCACAATCCCTTTAAGTCGCACCACCAAAGAGTCAACGACCCTGGATACAGGAGACAGTTGCCCAGTGCCGACAGGACCCGCATGCCCACTGTGACCACCAACGGCACCAAAACGCCCCCATCCAGCATTAAATTGCTGCAGAGTGGGGCCTCCCACTGTCGTCCCGAATGGCCCAGGTCGAGACCGAGCAGCGCGGGAACGCGTCATGTAAGAGGGTCCATCTTCTTCCTGTGGGCAAAATCTACGGGATGCTATTTGCACACACGTGAGAAGGGTGTCGAGTTGATGATATTTCAAGGTAAGAGGAAGTCCAGATGCAGGGGAGGATGCATCTGCATCCGCTCCCTCTTGATGCGAATGCTGAGGTCGATCTACCAGCAAGCAGCCAGGCACGAATGACCGCTGAGGCGGACCCCACAAAGGTATTTCGTTTGGAACGCTGACAGCCCTGCCCGGGACCACAATGCCCTTGGTTGAAGCCGGCAGAAAGTATCCATCGCTCATATTTTCAACGAACACCTCAGCGCTGTCGCTGTCGCCTTCTACCCACTCCTCCCCACGGCAGCCCACCGGGTCCTTCAGCGCAAAACAAATGAATCGCAGAAAACAGAAGCAGCATCATTTTGCTAAATCTCACAATCCAACAGGTTCTCAAAGCAGCAGTTGACATTCAAACGGCAAAGCTGAAAAGAAAGCAAACAATTCAGAGAAAGTGAAAACATTGCACCTTGAGAGTCGTCTGCAGCGCTTCCCGGTGAAGCAGATGATCGCTAAAGGCATCAAATGGCAAAAAATTCTGTCCATTGAATCGCTTCATCAGCTCTGTCTCGCACTCCGACGATAAGCCAGAAACAGCCTGCAAAGATATGCATCTCCACATGTCATTCACAGCTTGCTGCCTCTACATTATCCTCTTCTGCAGGTAAAACTCTGCAGGTAGGACGTGGGAGTTAACCGGGCTTTAAGGAAAGCACCACACAAGACGTATGTGTGAACACAAAGTGCACAGAAAAGCAACGCTCTTAAACATCTTGAGGAAGCCGTGGCCAACGGATAAGAAGGAAAATCGCCTTCTCCCACTCCAAAGTACAGCCAGAAGTTGCCATTCTGAACATCGTAGTGATAACTGAATGCCAAAAGCCCTACTTCAGCTACAAGCTCCTCTCTGCGTATTTGTTTTGAACCAATGTGTCTGTTCCGCTTCTTGACACGGGTGCCATCCTCCAACTCTTGCAGTCGCCGCTTTAGCCCAAACTTGAACTTGAAGCGGTAGTAAAAATCCTACGAAGAAGCCCAATACACTTACGTCGAGGTCACGAAATAAAAGAAACAGGCACAGGAGCACCGAGCATTCACATCTGTACACGTAGAGAACTGGGCGAGCATTACTTGCAGCCGCACAGTAAACACAGGTACAAAAAACGCCAGCACCGACACGCATACATGACCACACAGGCACGTAAGCCGCAGCAAGCGCTCCAAAGTCTCACACACAAAGGCTGTGCATTCTGAACATATTAGGTCTCCTCTACGTGATGCACATACAGACAAGTGGCGCATCCAAGTAAAATGTTGAAAACCAATCCTCACGCTATCCAAAGGGATCACTGCTGTTCGTGCTTTCCGCATATACTGGTATAATTACCGAACTATAGCTGATTTGTACCTATCGAAGAAAAGCTAACTGCTTGAACAGGGGACGATCTAGAGCTGAACTAATATTCTCTCACGACGCAGTCTCGAGTGGTTTTTCCGTCCAGGCAAGCTGCAATCTTTTCAAAATTCTTCGGGTACATGAGATACTTCTCCACGAACGTCCTCGCCTCAGCCTCCGCCCAAACTGTGACCGCTTTCCTTTCTGCCTCTTCCTCGACAGGAGTAAACACCTGTGAAAAACGCATTGAAGCCACCCAGTTAAGTAGTTATCCAACGCACACTCATAATATTTCTGCACCACTATCATTCAAGGGTTTAAATGAATCTACATGCGTACAGGCATGTGCAACGGTCATGCACGAACATAAAGGTGGACATAACGCACTCGACTATACGTGCGCACCACTGCGTATGACACGCCAGGAGAACTTACACAAAAGAATGCAAGACTAGCGGGGCACTGGGGTACTTGCTTTCATATTCTGTTATCAAACAACCAAGAAGCTTACTCTTGTGCTGTTGCAGGTGTATCCGCATTCTCTTTCCCAATCGAAGATAGCCCAATCTGGATCAGTCTGCAGCAGATCAATGGGATGAACGCCGCCACCACCTTCCTGTTGCTTTTGCAGTCTTTGCCTAAGACTTTGGCCCTGAGAAAAGAGGCAAGAATCTCTCCAAAACACTCCTGGTCCCGTCAGGTTAGAGAAGTTAGCCTGCATCCACTCCCTCTTGCTCTCGCGGCTCGCTGCTTCCTCCTTCGCCCTTTGACGATCGTTGCATGCATCCCCACGTAGGGTTCGCCGCCCTGCAACGAACCAAAGAGAAGGTTAAGGCCTTCACTCATGTAATGCAAGTACCTCCTATGTTCTGAGTGTTGAAGGCGCACACATCCATTCGTCACTATAAACCACCTCTGAGCCTCCACAAAATTCAAGACGACTACGGTTCCCATGACATAAAGTCAAAATAACCAACAATTGCTCGCCAAGCTGTCGAACTCCGTGACGTGCAGCTGCAGAGCAAGCAGCAAACAGGCCCTACCCGACACGTCCGTTTGCCTCCGCGACCTGTCGTGGCCACCGTTTGCATCGTCTTGCAAATCTCTGCTGTACTGTTTCTCATATGGCTCTCTGGGATTTCCCTGCCGGAAGCCCGCAGGTAGCGCCATCAAAAGAGACGGATGGTCTACTGCACGCACCGGGAGAACCCCCCACCCAAACACATCGCCCGATAGCAGACGGCGCCTTTCGAGCTGACGACGGTGGCTGCAGTGCAAAAATTAGCAAGCAAATAACGAACAGATATTGCAGACCGACGCGTGACCATACTGACAAGTAAGTTCGCACATAGACACACATACAAAAATGTAAGCAAATTTAGCTAACCGGAATCCAGACGGAGTGCGACCACGCAATAATGCAGTCGCTGTGGAGTTAGCGTCCGCAAAATGCGCACTGCCATGAAAAAAACGCACAGTGGTAAATGTATGGAAACGCAATGGTTGGGATGGAAAAGCAATTTTAAACGCGAAGTGAAGAAAACAACTCAAAAAGACGGGCGAATAGCACACCCAAGAAGCACGGTGGCACACAGGGGGTGCCTGACTTGAAGACACCAAGCATGTACATACAAGTAAACAACTGCACATATAGGCTTCAAAGCGTGCATACACACAACGCTGCAGCCCAAGTGTCCGGGAAATGAACTTTCGTACAAAACGAACAGCAAAAGATGGACTGTGCAGCGCAGAACTGCAGAGCTAGGAAGTACCTTCTCCACGCCTTGTACATGGCTTTGCAGACGATCTTCTGCTGCCGCAGGAGAAAACTCAGGCGCTGCTGCCTCTCAGAAATCCTTTGCCCAACTGTCTGGATACTGTAAGGGCCCCACGAAGGTCCCTGGCCGCTGTGAAGGGCGCCCTCTAGTATTTTCAAATCCCACGTCCACGGCTGCTGCGGCCCCCGTCTATAGGGTAGGGAGAATGCAGCGATTACGCCAGGATCCTCATCTGGGAAAGGCATGAGGCTACCAAAGGTCAGCTTGATATCTATGAACTCTGCCTCAGGTTGCAGTTGATCCTGCTGCTGCTGCTCTCCTGCTGCTGCCAGCAACGCAACAGCGCGTCCCGCAGATATTCCATAACGAGGGAACAACCCGAGCCACTCGTGAAGTTTCTGGAGTCGCTCTATCTGCTGAGCATGCTGCTGCTGCACGCCCTCACCATTATTTGTACACGCTGCTGCTGTTGAGCTGGCTGAATTGCTGTTCTCGTTTGTAAAGAGAGCAGTATCTGGGTCCCCGACGGCTGCCGCAGCTGCTGCCGCATCTGCTGCATCCATGGAATCCACAATTGACGCAAGCAGCACGAGCTGCTGCATTGTTACGCCTCTACTCAGATGTTTTAACTGTTGCAGGAGTTGCTCTAAGGCATCCTGTTGCCGTCTCTGCTGTTTCCGTATCAGCGTCAGAGCGTCATCTATCAGCAGCGGGCCCTCAAGGTTCCTCTCTTCAGCCTTCGTTGCGTCCTCTGAGCGAGGCACCGTTGTCGCTGCTGTCCTTTCTATCTCTGTTAATCCTTTTGTCACTCGTTGTGCTGCGGCTGGCTCCGCTTCTTCCATTGTTGCTTCCGTGGTGGCCTGCTCCGTCACCCTGGCGGAAGAGCGCACACAAAGTCTCCTAAGCCTCAAAACAGGCTGAGCGGGATCACGGGAGTGTCGATTGGCGCCAAGAGGATCAGGGTCGTTATGCACGCTCTCCTCGTATCCAGGAGGCAGCAGCAGTTGGGCCCTGCAGCACACTGGCTGTTCCTGGAGCCACTGCAGCCATTGACGTGGAAACAAATCCCGCCTAAGAAACAGCATGACTTGCTCATTACATGATGACGACCCTGCAACAGGTGGCGAGCCTCGAAGCCCTTCGTCGTCGTCGTCTGCTGGAGGAGGGTCCACCCATAAAGGGCCTCGATGGTGAAGCGGCTGATCTCCTGGAAGCCCCAATCGCCTCAAGCCCGCAATACCAATGGGCCCCCCTATGGCGCCAAGTGGTACAGATCCGGCGGTGGCGGCTAATCCACCACCACCAGCTGTGGAAGCAGCAGCAGCAGCTGGCGGACGGATGCGGAGCTCGACAGTAGCAACGCGGCAAATTTCACGTAATAACGGGAGCCCAGCGGCAAAAGCCTGTGAATGGTTTGCAGCAGCCAAACTGTCAACCATGGGCCCCTCAGCTGGCAACCACGGGACCCTCTTCACATTCTCCCCTGCTGCTGCTGCTGCATCCAGCGGCAGCAGCACTTCTGCGGCTGCAGCCGCGACAGCGGCAGCTTCGGATCCATTAGCAGCAGCTGTGGCTGCTACGGCAGCAGCAGCAGCAGCGGCGGCTGCCTCCTCTGGAGTGAGGCTGCACTCAGCCTTCATTTGAGAGGCGGCAAGACACAGAACGTCAAGTGGTGGCCGATGCCTTGTTGCTTCTCCCCATTCCCGTGGGGCCCCGCGAGCACCCCTCCGTTTGCCCTTAGGCAGCTGGCGTCCCGCTGACTGCAGCGCTGCCCGAAGCAAAGCGCGGCATGGATGCGACCACAACCCTGTCACGTTAGCTGTAGCTCCTGCTGCTGCAGCTGCCGCCGCTGCTGCTGCAGCTGCGGCTGTTGCATTGGGTCCGTCTCCTGAATCTGCGCCCTTAAAGCCTTCTTCATCCTCTATATCCCCTTCATCCCCATGGGGCACATCAGCCTCGCGCTGCTGCTGTGGCTGCTGCCCTGAGTCCTCAGAGGGACTGCCAGACCGCGGTGCTGCTGAATAACCCACTGAAGAGACAGTTGCTACTGCCGTTGCTGCTGCCTCTCGCTGGAGCGCTGCTACATCAGCATCGACAGCCTCTAAGGCAAGCCGCAACCGCTGCTCAATTCTGCCCAAGGTCTCTATGGCCGACGGCCTTCCGCCGGTATGCTCATGCTGCTGAGGTAGCTGCTGCACCTGCCGGTGCAAGCTGCGCAGCAACTCGCCTACTGTTTCCGCCTCCGCAACTACTGCAGCTTCCTCGGGGCCACCTGGACCCCCCGCAGCGCAAAGCGCCACCTCTTCCTCTGCTGTGCGGGGAGGCAAGCAACTAACAGACTTGGGAGAACACGAGTATGGCATCCCTATGCCTCCTTCATGGTTCGCTTCTGCTGTAGGTTTTGCATCAGCTGGTTCTGCCGCATCTTCTGGCAAAGTTCCTGCAAAGCATTCTACTTCGCCGGGCTGTTGCGTTGTTGACTCTGCCTCCTTTGAAAAGCATTTATCTGGATCCACTGATGAGAGTCTGTCACTTTCCGTGGTAGCCGATCGCGGATTCGGTGGTGCCGAAGGACTCTGCGGAGGACATGATAACTCTAAGAGGGAGCCCTTGTTAGTTTCTGTATCCGCCAAGACTTCCTCACGTGCCGGCGTGAATCCAGAATTCAGTTTCGTCGATGCCGTAGCTGTAGCTGCTGTTAGGAAAGCTAGTGGTGCACTCTCTTCACTAGGCTCCGCGGCAGATGGAAGATTCGTCTCAGGAGTTGTTGCGGGGGCTACAGTTGCTCCGGGGGCTACAGCTGATGCTGCTGCTTGCGTGTCTAGTTCTTGTGCTGCTGAGCCATTAGCCACTGTAGTCGAAAGAATTAAAGGCTCCAAGAGCTCAGGCCCGCTAGACACCTGTACAGATCCTTCAAGTTTCAAATGCTGACTCTTTTCTCCCACATTAAGTTGCTGCTGCTCATGCACCCCTATTCGCTGACCCTGCATCTCCGTATCCTGCTTTTCCCCATTTTCAGTCCGCTGCTGTTCCATGTGATGCGTAGCCTCCTTGTGAGGAACACAGGACTTGCTCGTCACCCGCGGCTGCTCGGGAGCTTCGTCCAGATTGTGTTCACGGAAAGGGGGCAAAACACGCTGTTGCTGCAGTTGCGGTTGCTGCTGCTGCGCTTCCAAAAGATCCTCCCTCTCAGCGCCGCCACCATCACGAGCTGCGGCATGCTCACTCTGTATCTGTTTCTTCTGCTGGCGTTCCTGTTGCTGCTGCTGTGCCATGCGTTGCTGCTGCTGCAGCTTATGTAGAGCAGCAAGCCCCAGCCCTAAGTTGCGCGACCGGGCATTAGGGTCATCTTCAGCCACTGTTACGCCCACGATATCTCTACTGCCCCCTCTTACTGATGTCCCTTTGCACTGCAACAGTTCAGAAATTGTACTGCCAGTGTCAGCACCCATCCGGCCCAAAGCCACATCGCTAGTCGAGGAAGGCAGCACGTGAAGTGCCGTCAGAGACGGCAACAGCATGTCCACAGTGTCATCCTCCTCCAATGCAGACTGCATACGGCGAAGTAGATCATCACCTTCTGCTGAAACGGAGGCTCCCCCAGGGGAAACTGCTGCAAGAGGGCCCCCTCCAGCACCGTGAGCAGGAGAAGTAGTGTGAGCGGGCTCCCCCGTAGCTTTCGGAGGGCTCCGGTAATCTGTTTTAGCAGATGTTTCGTCGCTCACTGATGGCATCAGGGCCAGGAAGCAACACTGGCGGTTCAAGGCAGCCAGAAGAGAGAGGGGCCCTTACGGCCCCGCCAATGTCACCGAGCATAGGGGGGCCCTCAGCCCCTTGGAATTCTACTCAAAGCGTATTGAGTAAAAGCAGCTACTCGAGAGCTTACAATGCTTTTTCACGCCGAAGACAAAGCAATGCTGCTGCCTCCCCTATGCAGCGCAAGCATGCAGTGTCCTCACCAGATAGCCTTGGAGAGCCCTGCCGTGATTTCGCTGTTGCACAGGTGCTACCAAACGCAGAAGTTGTGCAAAAAGTAACAAAAAGATGTTCTGCGTGTTTTGCACGTGATCGACAGCAGCCCCGTTGACGCCTTGGGACTAAAGCCCAGAGTATCCCAGCGAGCCAAGTGAAATAATAGGCATACAGTTACGCCACTTTGAAAAGAAGTTGAGTCCTTTGTTCCGTTTCCAGCAACTAGAGACGAGACTCATGACCTGTACCCTGTAGCCAGTCACAGGGCTTCTCGCATGCAATTACCTAATGGTGGCTTCCAAAGAAAATCTTCGTACACAGTTCTAGTCATGGGGCGAGAAATGAAGAATGTGGAAGAAGATTTGTATGTAATGGAATTCAGAGCTCCGTTTACTCCCTCCGCCTTATTGTCTAGCATCCCTTCCACCCCTTGCAGTGTACTGTTCCCAGCTGCACGACTTTACACGCTGCAAGCAGGAGCTTCGCGCGCAGCCCACAAGATTTAATTTAACTGAAGTTGTAGAAAACTAAAAACCGGCTATACTAATGGCCACCCTTCTCCCTGTAAATTCCTTAAAGACCGAATTCAAAGCTGTTGGGCTTTCGCCGGGCTCCAGAGTACATGTAAAGCCACTTTCCATCGGAATGGTGGGGCAACCCACAGCGTCTGCACAAATCTCTGCACTTCATTGCTACTTCTATTGGGCTAAATGTGGAGAACTCTTATGGGAAATCCGTGGAAAGTACGTATCCTGTGGCGTTGACGGAGAATTACTGCTTGCTCCCTGTAGAGCATATTTTGGAGTTGTCTTGCGGTGGCACGCGGGCCCGTTACAGCATAGCACGTGAATTTCTACATGACAATTCTCTGTAAACGGATGGCTACTATCTCTATCTGTGGGTGGCAGCGAGTGTCAATGAGCTGAACCGGAGCTATCGGCAACGAGGGACACCGCCAACTCACGAACCCATCGGCCCGAATTACCCCTAAATCTAGTGGATTCTCAACGCCACACTGGTTAAACAAAATTGTTCATAAGGAGCACTGGAGTTTGACGAGCGGTGCACTAAATGCCCGGAATCGGAGAAATGCATAGAAATGAAAAAGAAAATATGTAACTACGGAAACGGTGTAACGTTGCCGCACAATTCCCAAGCACCTTCCGATATTACGGAACAATGCCAAAGAAGCGGCGTTCTGCAAACTAGCGCTGCAACTGCGGAAGTCATACTCACGTGCAGGCGAATCACCAACCTTTCTTTTGCAGCAGCAGTTTTTATAGTGTACTTAATGCGCGTGGAGGGGCCCAAGCTAAGCGATAGGTCTTCCATTTGTTTTTGCGTCTCCCTCCTCCTCTACTGCTGTTTCGTCGACTAAGGCAGCCTGGTGTGCAGTGAAGAACTTCCATTCGGAGGATGCCTGGTTGAGGGCACACCTGCACCGGTGCATGACAGGAACAGCGTAGGCAGACGTAATGCGTAAGCTACCGTCTGCATAGGTTTATACGTCTAGAGGGCTGAAAGTGAGGCCAAACAGACCTAGGGAGAAACAACGAAGTGCCACAGGCAAATTGCAGCGACGTGACTTACTGAGTTTTCAAATCTCTCATGCGTGTTCTACACTCCACGAGTTTGTCGACAGTCTGCAGCGCATTCTAGCAGACCCAACAGCTAACCACGTTCTTCCTTGATGGCCTCGAGAACACAGGTCACTCCCCTTCAGATGCAGACTCTATGACGCTAAATATACGTAGTTGTTCGTGTCTTGTACAGCAGCTACCGAACCACTGGCGGGAGCCCTCAGCTTCAATGAAAGCTACTTGCCTGCTGATGTACTTCCTTTAGTTCGGAAAAGTCCAGTTCAAGCAAGGCATGCGTGTTCTTCAGCTTCATGTACTCCCCAGCGGGCACCAACTTTTCCACGGAGCGTAGCACGCACACGTCAGGCACCAGACTCAGCTGAGGGCCGCCTTCTAGACCTGTTGCCGCGCAATAAGGGAAGTCATTGCTTAGCTGCTTACATCCGTTAGTCTCTTAATGACTTGTTTATAAAAATGAAGGCCATGTATACCCCTGTTTGAAAAACTGGCGAGATCGACTAGCCGAGCAGCACATCGCGGTGAGAGGCTTTCTCTTTGCTCTTGCACACGGCTGTTTGCTTTTAGGGCAGTAAATTTGCAAACTCCTTTGTGCTGATTACTTAAATTATTTCAACTGCGTCTGGCTAGGCAAAGTTCGCACATATGTGTCCATTTTCGCAAGGCACGCTATAGTTTCAGCTACTTCATGCTGTCCTAGCAAAGTGGCATATATCGAAGTCTCTATGTTTTTAGACTGACCTCCGAACGGGTAGATTTGCTCTCGCAGAGGAATGGGCGCAAAACGGTCTCCTGCATCTCTCCAGAAGGGAACTTCTCGATTGTCCTCGTCTGTTGGCTGGTAAGGCTCAACATCACCAAACAGCCATCCAAATCGTTCTAGAGTCTACACACATGCAGGCATACGCTCCGCCTAAACAGGGCACCATGATGTATTCGGGGCAAACCACACAAAAAGTCTGAATGATGATGCAAACTTTGCATTTGGAGCACACAACTTTACAACTACATTCCTCAGATGACAAAAAAATCGAAACATTCGAATTCCCAGCCGCAACAAGCCTGTCCTATTTCCATAATTCTCAGAATATTTTGTGTACAAGGCTGGCACGATGCCTTTGTAATGCTCCTGTGAAAGAACAGCCTTGAGCAGTCACCACCATTATCCTCGGCAGAGCCTCAGATAGCAGAAAAGAAGTCCATGATGCTCCTTCGAAAGCGTGACTACACTTATTTCTTTAACATCGAGTTCATAGAAGACACCAGGAGAGTCTACAGAATGACGCCACATGCGGTTCCCTGCTGTCAACGCTTACCACCTTCAGGAAGAAGTAGATGTCCCCGTAAGACGAATTTGTGGTGCACGCTTTCAGCTGCTCGCCTAAAAGAAATGCGCGGTGGGATATGTAGCTCGATCGAGCTGCAGCCTCGGCCACCCGGATGGCACGTTGTAGCTCTTCGATTCTGAAGGTAAATCGTATCACCCGGACGCTCTACATCCACAATACTGACACAACTTTCACCGCCGATGCAGTGTCCCCTAGCTTCAGGCGACTCGCCGCTTTGTCAGGTCATCGAGTCAAGCCGCAAAAGGGAATATCTAGACAGCGTCAGATACTGTAAATGCAACTGCTGACTTGTTGAGCTCATCCTCTTCCTGCTGCGCAGTCCATTTGTATCCTTGTTCATAAAACAGGATCTGAGGAAGTGGGAAAGCGTAGAAAAAATTGCTCTTTCCAATAGGTGACCATTTAGCACCATCCGCAGCGGCCAGTCTGCATTTTCACGAAGAGTTATAGGGGACATAATTTCCCGTAAATCGACATGCGGTGGCTAACCGAGAGGATCGGCAAAAATGCATCCGCCAGTGGAACTGACCTTGCGCTCGCTGCAAGTCAGCCACTTCCGCAATAGATCGAAAATGTCTCCTCTTTCGGCTATTTGACGAATAAGAACAACCTGGACCAAAGAAGTCAACGATAGTTCCACCAATAGCACAAAATCTTTTGCACGTAAATAGCACTGTGTAACCAGCCTTAGTAAAATTGAAACCTGGAAATTGGCGCAGCCTTTCAAAACGTGCCGTAGAGTCGTCAAGATGAGCGATAGAAGCTGTCGTCCTTAAGTAATTCATCACAACCACGTTCGCCGTTCGTTTGGGTTCAGCAAAATGGCAAAGCATGATGACTTTGGCGATGCACAGATATCTGCACAGTGCAAAATATCCCACCTTTTCCTTGAACTTTTCTTCAAGTTGGTGGAAGTTTTGCGTCAAAGAGGCGTTCTCCTCCCTGAAAAAAGGAGTCTCTAGAGAACTATTTATATGCAGTTGCCTTTGCAGATGCAGTAGCCGCGGCGTTGTCTTTTCAGCCAGCATGAATAGACAGCGTACGTGCAATCAAACTCCAGTGACTTCTGTGGACTGTAAGTAGACTGCACAGCAGTGTGCAGTGGGCAGTAGTCACACCTACTCCCAGGTACGCCAGCTCTACTTGGCAGCTAACGGCAAGTGGTCACACCCAGTATGGCTGCGCTGTTTTACCTAAGACGTTTGTTCTCGATTGTCGCCTTTTGGTTTGCTGCTCGAAGACGAGACATCAGCAGAGCGAAACGAGACGGGTTGTCTCTGGCATCTTCAAGGTCTTTCAAAAAGTCCGCCACCTTGCAGTTTAGCTGACTATTTTCTGCTGCGAGGCTTTGAGCCTTTTGCTGAGAAGAACTCAGCACTTCTCGTAGCCGCACGATTTCCTCCTCCAGACGCTTGTTTCCTGCGGACATACACAATAAACGCATCCTTCAACAGATAAGCTGCAATTTCTGTGGTCTCATACGTTGCATACGTTCTCACTCCTCTGCGCACATACTGGTATGTGCGTGAGTTGCGTTACGCGCGCACAAGCACTTAAGTAGACGTTGCACACACACTTTTACGCAAGCGTGTGAAGCATGTGCGTCAAGTGCACTCTTGATGTATAAGTGGAATCGCTTTTGCGTTGCTTTAATCGTGCACTGCAGTGAACGTGACGAATGCCAAAAGGAATATTTTGGAGAAAGGGAGCATTTGAACACACATATTACCTGCGAGTTGAGTTGCAAGCTCATTCTGAAGAAACGACACCTCGTGGTGCTTCTGGTCAACATATTCGGCAGCTGCCTTTTCAGTGACTTCCCCAGACGCCTGCAGTCTTTGGTTCCTCTGCTGAAGCCGTTCGATTTCCAGCTGAGGCGCATCAAGATGGCACCAGCAATGCTTGCAGTTGTAGCCATTGTAGCTAAGGCGCTAAGCCTAAGAATTTATACTTTTTAACTTTCTTTGGCTTAATCCGGCGCAAGAAAGCATTCTCAATGTTGCGGGTGGTGTTTTCGACCTCACTAGGAGAGTCCTCTTGGACCCTTCGGTTTCCATCAAAGCCAATTCATGCTGCTTCGAAATCAATGCTGTAGCTTCTCTTTCTCGGATAGCAGCAGCCCTTTCTCGTTGTAAAAGGGCCTGTAGCTCTCTTATTTGCAGTTGCATTGCTGCGGCACTGCAGCAGTCCAGTTTCTCCTTCCACCCTGCAGCAGCTCTAGGCGTGTCAACCAACATCACCAGAGGCTTGACAAACTTGCCATATACTCCATCATGACGAGATGTCCCCACGATAACGACGCCCTCCATTGGGCTATCTCCTTCGGAGTCCGTCGCCGGCAGTGTTGGGATAACCTGGGCGTCACAAAGGACATAGACCCAAGCTTTAAATTATATATTTATAGAATACGGTATTCAAGGTTGTGCTTGAACATGTGAACTGGAGAAATGAAGCTACCTATGACATTCAATTGAAGGTTCGGGCACCTACCCCCATAGCAACAGCCCGTTTAGGAGGAAACGTCTTGAAAGAGAAATCTTCAAGCATATATGCCCCCTCAAACGCTGCCTCAGCGTGGGAAGTATAGAGCAGAAGGTTGCCCCTGATTTCGCAGTAGCGCTTTAGCCATTGTTGCTCGTGGCCATTCAAAGAGCGGGAATCGCGCTCAACTGCACGGGACTGGCGTGGGTCCAACAGCAGCATGGCCATACCAGCCCGAGCTGGAGGTGTATCTATTTGCCTTCCAAATACAATGAAGGCCTGGTTGTCAAGCCAGAACCCATCAGCTTCATCTTCCCGCCTTACCCGTGCCATGGCCCCCAACACGTTGGTGCCGTCACCAGCTCTTGTCATCCTGACGACTCCATCGATGAAACAAAAAATGAGAAGGATGAAGTTTAATTAGAGGGAACCTTGTACAGAGAGTTGAATCGAGAAGGCGCGCTAAGCTCTGGAAGACGTCTGGAGACACCCTGGTCCTCCGACGAACTTCCAATGACGCGCGACGCGTTGGTTCGTGCCAACAGAGGGGAAGGTAAATGAAAAGTTCATCATATTTTGCTACCTTCAGATATCCTTTCCAATGCATGCACTTCCTCACAATAATGCGCTTCAGCTCTGAGCGGCCGGCCCGATGGCTCAGCACTGAGGGCCCCTGCTCAAGCCACTGGACGGCTATGGCGCCATACCAATGGGATGTCTCGAACATCGCCAGCCTTGAAGCAAAAATCAAGAGTGAAATATCCATTTTCAAAGTATTTAAAAGGCTTAATCTACGCAATACAGCGGCAGGCGGAGCAGTTTAATGACAACGGGCAGCCGACTTTCGGCCGACCAGCTCATGAAACAGTTGTAATAAACCAATGAAGTTTGCTCATCGACCAGGTACTGACGAGGGCCTTTGAGTCGGCTTCGCCAGCCTCCCGCTACCTGTTTACCCCGTGCACTTTGTAACTGCTTCGAAAGCCAATGCCACTGCGGGGGACCAGCATACATGCACTCACTGGTCCACCGGTACTCAGCACTAGCTGGACGCAACTCTTAAAGAAAAAGCATCGTTCCTCGACTAACTATGTACAGCCGAGCACAGAAGAAGGAAAAAACTGGAACAAAGGCCTCCAGAACTACCGCGCCCCCTAACTAGCTACAAACAGGCTTGGCACCAGGCAAATGTGGGTAGCTGTAAGCCTGTTGCGTGCACGTATCTACGAAGGCCCGCTACGGGACATCAGATTACCTTAATCGGACATCTCAATAACTTGTAGACTGGTCTTAGTGAGCTTCAAACGCTCACTAAGACCAGTCCTCCCCCTTCACTACTGTATTCAGCAGCCTGTTACATAAATAAAGAAGAAACTCATGAAGCCTTTCAATGTCTAAAAACCGTTTAGTTTGGCGCACATGCCCAGCACTGCCTGTGTCCCAAACCTTGGTACTTCAAAGCTATGACTTTCGTTTCCAACCCCAAGAAAACAATTCAGACAGATCGACCCAGCCGCTCAAGCTCTGCAACAGCTACCCCCTGTTCCATTCCATCGTGTTTTCCCTAAAGTCCCTTGAGGTCCACTGCGACCCGCCTGGAAGCTGCGTTGCGCTAATAGGACCCTTCTGAGTTGCCATTCTAGAAGCACGTGTATGCCTTCATATGGAAGCGTATACTGCCATATTTAAGCTCGCACAGCCAAGCAATGTGGCGTACATCGTTTGTGCCATGCATACTGTCCTGAAGCCAGCAGGCGCCTCTCCGGCTTCAGCCACCCCAACCGGAGTTTCCCCAGTTGATTTTTGCATTTGAAAAGTCCAGTTCCGGGTGCGACTGTTTGAATTTCTCCAGCATCTCTGCCTGACGCTGCTGGTCGCTTGTAGGCAACCCCCGCTGCTTCTGTTGCTGATCGTACATCATCTTTTCTACAGTTGCCCGCGTCTCTGGGTCTAAATCGGACAGCTTGGAGTTCTGCAGGTGATTTTGAACACATGGCCACACAAACGCCCTTACATGCACCACGACGTACAAGTCCCATCAACTCGTTCCCTGTCGCTTCACCACACAAGCTGCCACTGCACCAATATATACGCATATGGAGAATAGTTGCCTTTGTGGATGCGTGCACGTTGCATTGCGCCTTCTCCGTGACAATCCGACGGGTCTACGAGTAGAAGGATACTACGACATATCACCTTGCACCTGTATGGGTAAGGTTGCCAACTAAACCCGTGAAGTGACTTCGGCAGGAATTAAATGTTGTGTATGCATATTTTGCACATAATGCAAGTGCGGACATTTGTAAACACCAGAAAGCAAATGGACCCTGGTGCTTCCGCTTGTGGATGTCCATACACTGTCACACACAAGCAGGCTATCAGCCACGCAGACGCAGGCAAGCACCACCTACTTCAGGGACAATTGTCTTTGTGTCGATCTCTGGGTCCCCCTTCAAGACACAGCTCCACCAGCGCATTCTGTCGACTTTCTCAAGGCTGAGATGCACCGTGTTCTGATCCTCCAACGTCCACATGCAGTCGTCCGCATGCACTTTCTGTGAAAACTCCCCGTCTGGCATTAGCAGACGTAGAGAACCACACATCACAAAGTTAAAAGTTGATGAAACAATAAAGATTATCACCAACTCTCAGCCAGCGACCTATGAAACAGCCTTCGCTACCTTTCATAACGGTGCAGTACAAATGAAAACAGGCGATGTTTGTCTGCCCTGCCCACCCGAACGAAATTTGGAGCAAAAATTGATGTGCTCTTAAAAGAAAATACTGCAGCATGAACAAAGCAGGCGGTGACACGCCGGCTTGCCTTTTCCTTACCTAGGATAGGAGGCTGGCCCTTCAGTCCCACTGTGAGTCGACTGCCTGTGACCTTCACGCTGCATTGCGCAGCCCTTACACCGGTTCCAACAGGGACGTACACGTCCACAGATTCAAGAGTTTGCGTCCAGCGATACCTGCGGCGAAGACAATTCGCAGATAGCGCCACACAAAACACACACAGCACAGCTACGTGTACACTTGCGTGCCTACAGTAACTTCTACAAATGTTGCGGCCATCTTCCCTACTTTCTGTGCCGCCTCTAGATAAGCAAAAGGCCAGCCAGCTGACACTTTTTCCATGTGTATTTAGCTCAGCCCACTTGTCTGTCGTGCCTCCGTTACCCTCTGGGCGACGCGCGCTTTGCTCGTCGTCAGACCCCGCGGGCTCTTCTTGTTGTGCATTCTGGTCAGTCTTAGCTGGTGAAGACTTTTGCTGAGACGACTTCTCTGCACCTTTGTCTGCTGGCTGAGAGTAGAGGGCTTCCTCATCTTCCGTCAACTCTTCAATTTTCGGGCGGTTTTCCAGATCCACTGGCTGCTTCCGCTGCTGCTCCTGCTTCCGTTGCTCCTCCTGTTGTCTCTGGTGCAGCTGCTTCTTCTCGCGTTGCAGACGTTCCCTTTCTGTCTTTTCCATGGCTTTTTCTGTCCATTTCTGGAAGGATTTGTCGAGCATCTCCTTGCACGCAGCGCGCCCTACAGTGAAAAAATCGGTTTTACGGCACAAGAACCCAAAGAAGTAATCAAACAGAGGCTCGATGCCGCCAGCCTGCTCCGCGACGGTCGCAAACAGACCGTCAAAACGGGTATCCATCGATGTCTCGCGCTGCGTCCCCATTGTGTTTGCGGGTGCTGATACCAGCCATACAGTGCCTGGCGTCAACACCAGTTTAGCAATATTCAGTATGGAATCTACTGACAGATACAGACAGCCGAAAATTGGAAGGGAAACAAAATCAAAGATGGACGCACCGGAATCTACACAACTTTGGTGTACAGCAGCCAGGGCCCGTTGGGGCTGATTTGGGTCTGGGAAACAAATCGTTCAAAAGCCAGCAAGCCATTGCTGGTTGTTTTTTTCACACTTGAAAAGATGTGCAATGAATTCTTTGACTACAGGTTTACTTTGGTGGGTGTTTGGTGGCTATGCTAACAACTGTGGTATGGCAGGAGGCATGCCCTGTGTTCGATCTTTCGTGCACTCTGTAAATGCACGTGTTAGTGACTTCCATGAGCTCGAAATACATCTCGGTTGGAAATTTTCACTGCCCTTCAAGCGACAGGGGCTGGCTTTAGCATACAATAGTGGTTGTGAGATGGGGCATCTCACCTGCACCACTTCGTTTGCTTCTGTCAGAAAATGGCCAAGTGCAGTCCTGCCTCAGGTCAAGACCCAATGAATAGGAGCGGCTGATGTGCTGCAGGCTGTTTTTTTGCTATGGTAGTCTTCTAGTATTGTCTCGCTGTGAACGCTGCTGCCGTGCGTAGCGCTTGCATGCCCAGGTGTTCTATGGCATAGCTTGAATATAGCTGCACTACAGCCGAACAGTTTAGACTCGTGAGTAAACCAATATTTTGGTGTCGTATTGCACGCGAGTGCAACACGTTGTTCAGAACACCACTGGTTGAACCGCAGGGCGGGCTTCAGAGTCGTTTTCAGCAAGGGGTGACGGCAGCCGCTCCTCCCACTGGCCAAGCGCCGCCGGTGTGGAAGGTATTCCACTAGCAATTAGACAGTGTAGGGCTGATGCTACCCAGCGAGACAGTGTAATGAGAATTCCGTGCTACGCTCTGCGTTAAGGCTCTACCGTCCTCACCGTCCGCTTCGAAAATCTCAGTGTAGCACGGAAGGAACTTGGGAAAAGTCGGGGCAGGTTCTCTAATCGATGATACACTCTAAAAAGTCTCTGTCATGCTGGACAAGTGTGGGTAGCTGGAGCTGTTCACTTGCCGCCACCTGCAGCAGTGGTATGTTCCGTCAAGGCGGCTCTGTCCCAGCACAGCCTAGAAACAGTTTATCCACGAAGTGTCTTGTGTAAACTGAAGCACTCGCGAATAAGATGTGCTAAGCCACGTAAAACATTGATTGCGAGTAGGCTGTCGCGCACACCGAACTGTGACCGTGAGTCTCGTACCAATAGCCGGTCCTGACTTCAAGACGTGCGCATTGGTGCCTGTGCTTTGGGCATTTGATGCTGAAGGCTCTGTTTGTGCCGCTTTTTCGCTTTTCTGTGCACTGGAAGAAAAAAAAGGAAGAAGTGGGTGACAGTGAGCTGCGGTTCAGAGACACTGGAGGCATCTCTGCTCACTTTGGACTCACGGAACAACCACAGGAAATCATCACGCCGTGCAAGCAGGTCTCCTGAACACACTGCAGTTCCTGTTCTACACTTCACACTGTATTGAAGACGCTGTAGTGTCACTCTGTACTGGCTTCCCGTGAGGAAGCTGCGTCCCTTGTACATTAGTAGGACGCCGCCGTCTAGCTGGTATGCATGAGTAACGGTTGAGAGCGGTGGAGAACCTTCGTCTGTGCTCCACAGGCAACTGAATGTCTGCAAGCTCTCAGGAAGCTACCAATTGTCTAGAAATAAGCTGCATTGGCAAAATTCAGTGACGCTGTGGGGACACTGCTGAATCGCCCAGATGCACTTTATCGGTGCCTGTCGCCTACTAATCACACAGCCTGATAGTGTGGTTGCTAACGACAGGGATGCCAGACGGGGGGAGAACTTCCGCAGAGAAGACAACGCGCATAGCGTTGGAAAATATAAGCAGTTTCCAGGATTATCAGACAAGATTTGGGTTTCCCCGTTGGGATGGGCGAGCGAGTATGGTAGGCGGCATCCGTGGCAATGCTCTCTGGAAATGCTGCCGCATCGCTTACTACTTCACAAGCCTCCTCTGAATAGCACTTATGAGAAGTACCTCTAAATTCAGCTTAATGCCTTCAAATGCACAACAGATGCCGGTGAAACGAAGAACGGTAGTATCGATGGCCGAAGAATACTGTGGCAAAAAAAATACATTCGTTGTCCCTTGCTGGACTACCCGAATCTGTTTACGTTTATTGTGCATTACCAAGTGAAAAATGGCAGCATAATACTGCTGCATTTCCTGTATTCGCAGCATGCAGTCCTCGTGTGCATGTGACTTCTCCAGCAGTTCAGTTTCCCCCAGCAATCGAGTGAGTCTCCAATGAATTGCAAGCAGCAAAGCCAATGACTGCCTTGGTTCCGATAATTGCAAGAACAAAATTCAATGGAGAAGTTACATTACAGCCAAAAAGAGCGTTGGCAAATGTTACCTGTTACCGTCACACTTCAGGGACTCGGCCCATAACATATCTGCAGTGAACCGGGGGAGAAAAACGATGTATTCACCCCTACGTGGGTCCTGCGCTGGGGAATTAGGGTACAACATACTTGTGGCTAAGCATGCAGCGCAAGCGTGCACACTCAGCAAACACTCGCTCTGCTGCAGCCACACTCTCTTCTCTGCCGGTATGTCTACTTAGACAGGAACTGCCGTTGCCAAGCTCGAATTACTTCTCTAACTTGCTGCCCTTCCGTTTGTCCCAGCGCCTGCATCACACAAGCCACGCACGATATGTGCAGCATTAACTGGTAGTTGAGCTAAAGGGGCTACTGCCATTACTGGTTCCACGCCGATGGAGAACAGATGGACAAAAACGCACAACTACAAGAGCTAAATTGATAAAGGCATACGTCTACAAGCGCAGCGGCAGCGCAAGCAGAATTTCCGACACGTGCAACTAGGGCGTCCTTCAGTGATTGCTGAATGCCGTTGCGTAGTGGGAAAAATATTGGCCTAAGCTGGGCTCCTGCCTCAGCTGCTGCTGCTGCTGCTACTGCTGTAGCCGTGCGCTGTGGGGTTCCTGGAGGAATTCCGTAAGCAAGAACACGCCATAGGCCTCCAATATCTGCTGCAAGCTGTTAATTCACCCGCAGCACACGACGGTTTCACACGAATTTTTACTTTAAAAAGGGCTCTGAGCAACTACGACGCTAGTGGGTTGCTGCGCTGTGCACTCCGCGAACGGCCGTTGAAATTAGCAGACAATCCAAGCCAGTTTGGAGTAATCTAAGACGAAACTAGCAGATGCACAGCCTACGCACCGCACCGCTGTAATGTGCAAAGCTACTATAATTGTACACTAAATGCTGAAAGAAAAGAACTGAGCTACCTGAAGCAAGGGGGACCACAATGATCGCGCACCTTGATGTACTGAGGGTCATCTGTCTTTAGCGACGCAAAGAGGTCCGCAACAACGGAAAAGAGGGAGCACAAGGGAAGAATAAGAGCAAGCTGCTGCCCAGCACGCTGAAGGTCGATGCCTTGAACGCGCTGGTGCTGCTGTTGTCGCAGAAGCTGCACCTCCTCGAACTGCTGCGGGGCCTCCGCCGAAACTGCCTGCGTGCGGCGTTGGCGCAGCTGAGCATCAAGGGCAATATTTTGACAAGTGAAGTCCCGCATCGCTTCCTGTACTTGCCGTAGTTCCAGGGGAAGTCCGGCCAGTTTCTGAAGCAGTTGCTGCTGCTGAGCATCCACTAAGTTTTCCGGCCTGCAAATAAGTGCTGCAACGAGTTGTCCCCAAGCCTGTACCGCTGCTGCTGAAACTCCTGGGCAGTTTCCAGAGCAGCAGCACACCAACAGGAACAGCAAAATGCATCTCCATGTGGTGCTACATATTTCATCTGAGGCAGGAGTCCCTTGAGGAGCTTTGGAAGTAACCGCAGAAGCCCCTCGTGAACGATGCAAAGATGCGAACAACAACACGTGGAGCTGTTGCTGCTGCTGATGCAGCAACTGCAACAGGGCGTGTTTTGCGCTTGTTTCCCTGTTACCGTTAGCGCTAACACGGTGGCCGATGGCCGTTGATACGCACTGCTCGATCGTGCTCAAGCTGATGGGGACGCCGCCGTTGTCGTTGCCGCTGCTGCTGGAGGGCAGCACCGATGCAGCAGCAAAACTCAGCAGCGCCACCGGTGCTTCTCTTGCCGCTGTGGCAAGAAGCAGCGCCAGTTGCTCCTGCACCCCTCTGCATTCCCGCTGGAGCTCGGCAGAATTAGGTTCCTGTGCAGCTGCAGCAACTGCCTTCAAGTATAAGCCCAAGTGTCTCTCCAAAATCCTGCACGAACAAGCATACAGCCATCTGTGACAGATTCCGCTTAGCAGTAGCTTGTCCATTCTATCTAAAAAAGGGTCTTGACTTAAAAAGATGTTGCAGAGCATGCCTCCTCCCCGGTCAGACTCGAGACTGACTAAGTCCCGATCTAACCCCTACACGACCATTCGCAGCTCACAAGGGCAAGTGCTGCAGGAGCAGCGCGACCACTTCAGGGCCTTTCAGAGATACCAGAACTTGCATGCAAAATCCACCCAGATGCTCGGCCGCCACCTCCGGGGAGTGTTGCTGCTGCTGCAGGCTGTTGGCTGCTGCTGCCGCTGCTGCAGGGCTATCTGCCTCCACCAAGATGGCATCATACAGCAAAGGCACCACTGCACTAATGGGCGAGGCAGCAAGAGGGCCCAGTAGCGACATCAGACGGCGCAATAAGAAGATACATGCAGGCAAGAAGGGCGGCAGCACCAACAAGCTCGCACCTTCTATCTCCAAGGGGCTGCCCTCAACCCCTGCTACCTGCAGGAACAACCGAAGTACACGATTTCTAATCTTTGCGCAATTCTCCACCTCTGGGCCAAAGTCTGCTTAGAACCAGTACATATGTTAAGTTGAAATCGTAGTCAAACTGCCGCGATGTAGTCACAAAAGCCCGCAACAGTAGCGACAATGTAAAAATAACGGCGAGTATGTATATGTAGAATTCACATGACACCACCAAAAATCCAAAGCCTTAAACTGTAAATCCTAAACCGCTCTAGCCGCATTTCTCAGCTTCTCACAAGTAGGGCATTGGTGAAGAGCTCCAGCGCCTGCACCCAAGATTTCTTGAGCTCCACCACAACTGAACCTTCGGCCGCTCCCTCAGGACTGGCTCCTCCAGCCGCAGCTGGAATCTTGAAGGGCTGGAACCCCTTTGACAAGGACGCCATTGCGTTGGCACAACGAGCCCAGTAAACAGCAACCGCAGCTGCGGCCGACGGCGAGGCTTCTGCACTATAGGCCGCCTGAGAATGCCAAACAACGCATGCCACAACACTCTCAAGCAAAAATACCTGCTTTGGTGACACAGCAGACGCCGTGGCTGAGGCATTTAGAATGAATCGAACTCCAAGTCTCCAGGCATTGGCTTCTGCTCAGGCGACTGAGTTGTGTTGGGCCCATCAGCAGCAAGTACGCAAGCTCCTCTATGAGGCTGCAGAATATTCACCATCTGCTGCTGCCCGTGCAACTCCATAGGGAATTATGCAACCTACGCCAGGGCTCACCATGTCCGTTGTGAAGGCTGCCGTTGCCTTGGAAAGCAACGCATGCAGCAGCAATACGCGCTCTTCCGAATGCGTCACTGCAGGGCCCTGCATCTGGCGACTAGCAGCTGCTTGCTGCTGTTTGCTACCCAGAAGGACGCCTGCCGCTTCATACAACAGCAACTGCTGCTCTACCTGAAAAGCCCTGGGAACTACGTAAACATCTGCTGCAGCTGCCACAGCCAGCGGCTCTTGCCTGCTGCTGTTGTTGCAGCTTGGTGGAGTTGCTGGACGCAAGCGCTGTTGCGCAGCTGGGCTGGTGCTGCTATGGTTGCTGCTGCGAGGGACTTCAAGGCATTGCTGTTGCAGCAAATGCTGCAGCAGAAGTCTCGTGTACGCAGCAGAATACGGGAGGCAATTTTTCACAAAACGCAGCAACGCCAGGCAAGCTTTAGGCGCAATGTTATTGTTGCTGCTGCAAACTCCGTGGGGTCCCGCCAAGAGAGAAAGAGCTTCAGGGATGTGTTGCTGATGCTTTCCAAAGAGAGGAGCAATGCGCACAAGAACCCTCATGAAATTCTCCGCTGATGCAGCCGAAGAAAATGCAGGAGACGCATGCATGTTCTGCAGCAGCTGCAGCAGCTTCAGTAGGCTGGCATGCAGCTGACTAGATGTATCCTTCAGCTTTTCCTGTAGATCTGAACACAAAGAGCCTCACACCACAGAAACAAAGGAAATACTGGGGCAACGACGGCATCGCGCATACAGCACAAACAGCAATGACGTGTAATAGCATAACTTCGCACCGCCAATGTCGTCTGTCATAACGAGAATCATGTGAAGCAGTGACGAGAGTTGCTGCTGTTGTTCTCGGCGCTGTTGGGGTGTTTGCTGCTGCTGGAGTTGCTGGAGCTGCTGCTGCAGCCCCTCTTCAATCCACTGCAGCACGCGGCACGGATTTGCTGCGCAGGCCTTCCTATACAAGGCAGTGAGCGCCTGCGTCACAAAATTTGCAAATTAAATCCAAGGCTCTTGAGTCGCAGCCTCGGGGCCTCTTCGCGCGGAAGCTGCCTCAGGTGAAAATCCGCATGCATTTGCTGGTGATGACACTGCACGCCTGAGCAGTGAGTACTAAGATCGGAAATATCACTGGACTGTTTACTTATGAGCTTGAGACAAACTACAAACGCAGAGCAACTGGGTTCGATGACTGGAAAGCCCATATCTTTGGCGGCACATTACCCAGTCTCGCCCTATACTGTGAAATCACTCGCAGCAGATGTCCAATGTTTCAAAAGCCACATTTACCTCCTTGTAGGCATACAGCTGCTCAACTTCATCGTCATCCAAAGTGCTGTAGATGACCTGCTGCTGCTGCTCCTGCATCTGTTGCTGCTGCTGCACTGCTCCCATAAGCAAGTCGACCTCCGCAAGCTGCAGCCGCACCCAATGCACATAAATGCTCATAATGTACTGCCTAGTCACAGTATGAAGCAGGACAGCGTCACCACAAGCTGCAGAAGAAATCGGCGCAAAACAGACAAGCTGACCCTCTTGACAAGTACTTGCAGCAACTCCAACAAGAGATCTTCGAGGCGGGATGCCGGCGACGGCTGCAGCAGCAGAGCGCTCTGTCGCTGCAATATTGCTGCTTTGGAAAACAGCAAGGAAAGAGACGCGACAACAGTGCTGGAGACCTCAAGGCCACCAGACCCCAGCAGCTGGACGGATAGAGGGAGAACTGCCCACAAGGCAGTCACACCCTGTGCAGAGCAAGCACAAGACATGAGGTGGAACATAAAGTAACAAAGTCAAAGTAAAAAATAGGGCCTACAAGGCCCACAGGCATCAGTGACGCTACAGCCTCATTATCGCTAGCAGCAGATTGCCTGTCGTCACTTAAGACTTGGCTACCGAGCAGCTGGGAGATCAAAAGAACACGTTCCAAAGTTCAGTCTTCACTGTTTTACAAAGATATAAACACTTTCCAGGCACTGACCTGCAGCAGCAGCTGCCCCGGGTCCCGGCATGCAACCTGCGGGCTGCTGCTGCCTGTTGAAGAGCCCAAAAAGCCGCCTTCACCTGTTGCCTCGAGCCTCTCTGCCAGGGCTGCCGTCGACTCCGTCAGCGCTGCAACTGTTGCATTTACTACGGAGCCGAAAGAAAGAATCATTGTCGGAGATGCCGCAATTTCCGCGAGGGGGATGCGATGCAGAAGCCACTCCGCTAACTGAACAGGCGTCACAAGAAATCGTAGCAAACGATAAGTCTAAATGCCAGGCTCTTGAAGAGGAGAGATTGCTGGTGCTCTGCTTACCTCCATGCGGCACAAAAGATCAATCCTCGCAACAGGCTCCATCTTCCGGTGTATGAACACCACGATTGCAGAAGCGGCATCCGGAAAACCCGATGACAGCCATGCTGCCCCCAACAACTGCAGCAAAGTTGGGCTTCTGCTGCTGCTCCTGCTGTCCCTGTTCTGGCGTTGCGCTTCCGCCGCTGACTCTGTTGGCGGTGGAAGCAGCAAGTCAATCCACCCAACGTACCTCTCCGTCACTGAGCAGCACAGCTGCAGCAAACTGGCTAGTGCTGGGCTTTCCTTATATGTGAGCTGCAGCAGCTGCAGCAGCTGCAGCAGCAAAGGCGAGAACGGTGGAGGGCAGAGCACAGCAGCCGCATTTGTGGGGACTTCCTCATCGTAAGGAAATGAGCTCTTAAGTGCCGCAGAAAGCTGCAGCAGACAACACAGGCGAGCAGCGCAGCAAGCACTTCTGCCGACACGGCGGAGCCACTGCAGGCTAGCGGCCACAGCAGCACCAAAACCAAACAGCAGCAGCAAATCCCGGACTCCGCTAAACCCCCCAAAACTAGCCTGCTTAGCCTACAGGAGAGGCTGGCAGGTCTTCAAGATACTCCTGGTGGACCACCAGCAGCACCCGCAGCGCCACCCGCAGCGACTCCAGCGTAGCAGCAAGATTTTGGCCCGCCGCTGCAGCACAGGCCGGGCTTCTGCATGCGCAGCACTGGCCAGCTACTGCTGTCACTGATGGATCTTCTAATTTGCGCAAGTGCAGACAAAGGGCGGTCAGTTCTTGGTGCAGCAGCTGCCGCAGGGGGAGAAACGCAGCCTTCGTTCCAGCAGCAGCAGCAGCAGCACCCGCTGCTGCTGGTGCCTGTTCTGCTGCTGTTGCTGCTTCAGCTATGTCGTTTATCTGAGCTGCCAGTAACCGAGCTACTAGAAGGGCCAGCTTATTGTGCACTGCAGCAGCATCCGGGCTGGAAGCTGGGTCGGAGGCAGCAGCAGCAAGTTGTGCGGCGGTGCTGTCTGTCTCTGGGCCGCTGCTGCTGCTGCTGCTGCTGCAGGCCCAGGCAGATGCGCTGCAGACTCTCAGTCGCATCACATTGAGCAGCACTTCAGCCATCTGCTGCCTCTGGTGTTGCTGCTGTGGCAGCAGCTGCAGAAGCTGCTGCAGGGCGAAGAACTTCGCCTCAAAAGAACAGCGGGACTGCAACGCGGACAGCAGCAGCGTGGTGCCGCTGCTGCTGTCGCATACCGCTGCAGCACAAAGCACCCCGGACCGAAAACAGCTTGCCATGCAGCGCACATCTGAGGCAATTATGGCAACAGGAGCTGCTGCTGCTGCTGCTGCTGTTGCTGCATGCAGTCCTGCTGCTCCTGCAGCAGCAACAGCAATACTTCCCACCCCTCACAAGCCCACGGGCAGGAGCTGCAAATCAAGATCCCGCGCTGCTAGTCAGCTCTACTCAAAGCAAAAGACTCATTTGCTGCAGCCTCAGGGAGAAAGGGAGAAAGCGGGCAAACAAGCAGAGAGGCAGCAAAGCAGAGGCAGCACAGTCAAAAGTAGTCTAAAGAATTCAAAAAGAATTACCGCGCAGGTACTGCTCCGCCTCGCACCGAGTCGCCGGGTTGACAGCTGCACTGCCCTGGGAGAAGAGGGCGCTAACAGCCCTGTCAAAGTCCTCCACCTGCATTTTGCTGGGTTGTGGTTTTATTTTGCTGCTGCTGCTGCTGTTCTTCAGTTCGCTTGCTGTAGTTGGTGGCCTTCATCAGGACGCTGGCGCTCAATCCCTCGAGACCAACTGCAGCGGTTCGCTTTCTAGCACCTGCACCGCATCGGAGTGTCTGTACACCTGGGCAACAGCAACAGCCGAAGCCCCAGCAACCCAACTGCCGCCGCTGCAAGCCTGAGCCACTTAAACGTCCTGCTGCTGCCTTGCTGCTGCCTTGCTGCTGCTCTTCTACTGCCGCTGCTCCCTCGCGACAAGCAGAACGCTAGGATGCGGGCCGGGCATGCCAGTGCTGCTAATACGGAAACATCTGCAGACGCGAAGTGGACAAGTCTAACGGAGAGAGAGATGAAGGTCTTCTACTGACTGAAGGGCTCCAGCTGCCAAACTGAAGCTCTGCAGGGCCGGTCAGTGTCGGTGCTCCTTCTGGGGGCTGCTGCTCTATTCAAGAAAGAGGAGGCACTGCAGTTTTGCCCACGCAGGCAAGGCGTGGAACAAGCAGTAGCCGTGATTTTTGCTGCTGCTGTTGCTGCCTAAACGCTGCGGCTGTTACCGAAAAGCACGTTGCAACGATAGCCAGTAGGAGGGGCCCTTTCACATAGGCATGCTGATCGTGATCTGCTGCTGCTGCCGATTCTGCTGTCGGTGCAGCGCCTTCCAGTCTTGCCGTGAGGCCACCGCTGCCCTGCTGCTGCTCTTCAACTTGCATAAATTTCCTGAAGTTATCCCTTTATTTAGACATGCAGCTTCTGCGGTTTCTTAGAGGTGTGGGGACCTGATGCATGCAGTGACGTGGGACACAGGCGCTGCCAGCAGCAGCAGCCCCAGAGGAAACTTCAGCTTTTGGCAGTTTATGTATGCTCATTTGATATTTTTAAATTCGTTTCATGGTAATGTTGCAAGGAGAATGGCGAGCTGAATATTGCTGGAGACAGGAGGTGTTTGCTGCTGCATCTCGCGTGACCGTGCCTGTGACTGCTCATGCACGCCCCGGTGTCTTCACAGACTTCTCGCCCCCTTGAAAACTCCGATATCTTGAGTGATAGCGTAGATTCGATTTGTGCTGCATTTCAAGCAGAAATGAAGGCTGGCAGAAGAGGGAAAGGCTTCAGTGAAGCGTGCATCCCTGTCGTGTTGCAGTTTAGTCCTCTCTGTTCTTTCTATGTAACTTTTGCAAGCTCTGGCCAGATTTGCACATTGAATTTCGTCTGTTTATTGTGAATCTTAAATTTCTTGTATTAAGATTAAAGTGTACACGGCGAAGAGCCTTGCAGGCTCGAATTCGGCACGCTCAGCAAGCCTTTGGCTGAAGTGCCTGGTTGTACGCAACCGCCATTTGATTGTACTTTAACTGTAATTACGGTACTGCGCTATTGACCTTTAGGCCTGTGGAATACTGCAGTCAAGCCTGCAATGGCCTAATGTGCAAGGTGCTATTGTCTTTGCTGAATGCTTGTGAGAACGGGCCAGTGAGGGGTCACCCGAGCTGTTTTCAATAAGTGCATTGAAAAAGTGTCATTTTTGTTTCAGTGACATTGTTTAGTGAATAGTAATGCTGAAATAAGGGACACAAAAGGCAGGAACCGCCAAAGTAGGGCACTGGCTGTTTGACGCTGCAGCTCTAAACACGCGTGAGCTGTATGAGCGTGCCTCTGAATGTACAATACCGCAGCCCTTCTCACTTCTCAGTACTGTGAAAGTGAATAAACGGAAAAATATGTCGTTTTGAGAAGCAAGAAGACTCGTTGGGTGTGTCTTATTTTGAACGTATCAAGCCTTCTGGTGGCTAACGGTTGTTCTTTGGGCAATTCATCTTTAATCCTGGAGACCTTTCACTTTTCACATTGCTGCAAAAGAATCTTCTGCCTAACAGTACGCTAAGATTGAGAGCTGGCTGTCGGAGAGAGCTGTGAGCAGCGCTCAGAAGCCAATACAGCATTTGCCGTGGCCAAAACTCAGTTATCCGTGAATAGATCAGAAAAGATTTATCTCTAATAAGGGCGCCTCCACAGTTATGGCAGTTATGACAGCTAGAAATTGTAAGCAAAGGGTGCCAGCACCCCAGAAGAGCTATGTGGGAAAGTGGCTAATGAACGTACTACTGAGAGCCGCCGTTGGGTGTGTTTGTCGGGGATGCGTTCAAAGTAAATGAATTAGTTCGCGCGTTTAATAAGTTTAATTCCTAATTTAACGTTACCCGTTTAATTCTTAATTTAACATTACCAAGTGCAGCGTGCAAACGTTGTCCCTTGCCTGGTAAACTCTTCCACGCGCGCACTTTATATTGGGTCAACAACCGCCTCTGCCTTACTCACTTTTGTGCCACGAATCAGATGTAATTCAGTTGGTTTTTGTTCAGTTGCTGCTGGCTCCCCGCACTAGCTACCCTAGTCTTCCTCTCGCATTGTGAGGCCGCTGTTAAACCACAGAATGAGCTGACTATCAGGTTGAAACTACGGCGGCGAGTAGTTGCAGAACGGCTTAGCAAGAAATTCCCCAAACTGTCAAAGCTGCATTCCATTGTGAGCTTGCCGGGTAAATGTCATCACAAGCTGCAGTGTGGAGCCAGAAAAAAGACCAGCATTGGTTTTCTAATCATAAAGTCTTACCCACGTTTAGAAAAAGTGACACTTGTTGGGGCCGCGGAGTGCACATACAGATGCACTCCGACTAAAAGCTCAAAAGCGGGAACTTTTAGATGCTTGCTGGTTATGAATAGCTCTTTTCATGTAGTTGGTACTTTTGATGTGAATAGTAAACAGTGCCCCCACCTTGAACTCCACTCAGTATCCAAGATGGGTGCCTCGCGTTTTTCTTGCTTCTTCCAGCCCCCAATACACTAATGTAGATATAGAATAATCAATTTTTCATTATTGGAGAACGACATGGGTCACATTTAGACATCATTTTCACTTGTTGCGTTGGAACTCAATCATACACCATGTCTGGCAGCCCCCTTTGTGTCTGAGCGTTGGAATTTCTTCCGGGTGGCCTGGAACGTTCGCCTAGGTAAGGAGTATATTCTCTTTATTTTTTAATGGTGTTTTAGCGAGAATATCGCGAGTAGTTGGGAGAATAAAAAAGCCCACGAGCAGTTCCGGCGTACCACCTGCAGCCGTCTGCATGCGCCGGACAGCGTCGGCTGCAGACCGCATGTGCTGCTGCATGGGTCTGCCGTTGTTGCATCACGACTTCGGACTAAGTGGCTCTGTTAAATCTCACTTAGTCGCCAAGAGGAGGCAGACCTTACGCGGAGTGCCGCGCTTGACGCCGCCGAGTCTTCCAGTCTCGGAATGAAAGTCTGAACGCAACGTTTCCGTCCGGAAACTGGGCACTATCCAGCCGATAACTCTTATGTTGTGGCTCTGAGAATCGCAGCAGATCTGGGTGGGGTGTTGCTGAGTCTTCTCAGGGCTCGCCGGGCTCCTCCTACAGGGTGCAAGCAGGAGCAGGAAAGCTAAGAAACTTCGCAGAGTTCGGCTTGTAGCCGCCTTTTGGGGCTGTTTGTCTTCTTTAACTCATTCTAAAATGTTCACAGAACTCAAGAAGTTCGGGATTTCCCTGTGGGACGAGATCCGGCACTTGTGCCGTCGCCCGCGGGAGGTCCTGCTGACGGTGCTCAGCCTCTGCTGCGTAATTCTCGCAGGTGATTGTTCTACATGCATCTAATTGGTCAAGTTTTGAGTTTTAAATGCAAAAAGGAGTGCAGAAAAGGCGCAAGAACGCCCACCACCCCGATTTCTGCTAGCTGCTCACTGTCTGCTTTCTTATCCCGCAAACTTGCTGCTGCCTGCCTCTGCTGCGACCTTCGCAGCACTTATGCTTTGGAAAGTCTTAGTGATCGCCGCTGGGAGCCCCTCGCCCGTTGTGGTGGTGCTGAGTGGCTCAATGCTTCCCGCCTTCAGTCGAGGAGACATTCTCTTTCTCCACGACAAGGGACCAACCACCAACGTGGGAGACATTGTGGTCTTCAAGGCAAGTCGAAATCCCCAAAGAGCTGCAGCACATGCTGCAGCTGCAGCGCCTTGCTGCAGCTGCGGCTGCTGCTGCAGCTGCGTCTCGTGCTGGAGCTGCAGCGCTTTGTTGCAGCTCTGTTGCTGGTCTGTGTATTTGCAAATTTGCTGCTGCTGAATGCTCGACTTTGCTGCTGCTGAATGTTCAACTTTGCTGCTACTGAGTGTCCAACTTTGCTGATGCCCAATGCAACTTTGCTACTGCTGAATGTTCAGCTTTGCTGCCAACTTTTCTGCTGCTGAATTTCAACTTCGCTGCTGCTGAATGTTCAACTTTGCTGCTGCTGAATGTTCAACTTTGCTACTGCTGAATTTCAACATTGCTGCTGCTGCATGTTAAACTTTGCTGCTGCTGAGTCCATCTATGCTGCTGCTGAATGTTCTACTTTGCTGCTGCTGAATCCAACTTTGCTGCTGCTGAATGTTCAACTTGCTGCTGCTGAATCCAACTTTGCTGCTGCTGAATGTTCAACTTTGCTGCTGCTGGATTCTCAACTTTGCTGCTGCTGAATGTTCAACTTTGCTGCTGCTGAGTGCAACTTTGCTGCTGCTGAATGCAACTTTGCTGCTGCTGAATGTTCAACTTGCTGCTGCACAGGTGGAGGGCCGCGAAATCCCAATTGTTCACCGCGTGCTTAATCTCCACAAAAACGCCGCTGGAGAAACTCGACTCCTCACGAAGGGCGACAACAACTCCGTAGACGACAGGGGCCTCTACGCCAGTAAGCCACCTCCCTCAGCTAATTAACTGGTCCCCAGGGGCCCCCAGGGGGCCCCTAGGGGGCCCCTCAGGGAGGGGCCCGCCTCTAGGGGCCCAGAACTTCGCGAGACTTTCACTAAAAGGGGCCTCTTCTGCCTGGAAGAAGAGGCCGCAGGGGCGGCAGCCTCTGCTGCTGAAGGCGGCGCTTTTGCCGGAGTCTGAGACAGCTTTTTTGCTGGCTCCTGTGCCTCTCGAGGCTCAGCAAACGCCCCTACAAGGCGAGCTCCCTGCGCAGCTGGAGACTGCCGGAAAGCCGTGGGGGCGGGAGCTCTCGGCCAGTTAACTATTGAATTGCCGGCCGGGAGTTTTTGCCCCCGAGGCAGCCAGGCTGCTGTGAGGCGTGTGCAACAAGTTGCTGCTGAGTGGCAACAAACAGCTTTACGCCAGACGCTATTTTAAATGTATGAGTGCGCTGTCGCTGCCGCGTGCACGGGCTCTCGCCTGGCAAGACAAGACGCATTTTTCGTGCACGCTTCCCACTTTAGGAGAATCTATTTCAACTTCGAGAACAATCATTCTAAGGCACAGCTGGGAATCCCGTCGAGGCGCTTCCTTTTACCCTAAATTGCCTTCCTGGGTACACTTTCGCGCAAAGCGATCACTTCTCATTTTGCTTAGAAGCGTCGAGTGTGCGTCGACCTTCCTATACGCACATTGTGCAACAAATATCGTTTTAAAGTCCCCAGTAGTTGTTCTCATAGGAGTCACAGTATCAATTTCGCGGAAGAGGCAGCTGGCATTGAAGGATTTGCAAGGATAGTTCGTGTGTCTGTACACCTGCGACGTTGCCGCGAGCGGAGCGCCTCAGGGCAAATTCAGTGCAGCACACCTTCGGCATGCAAGTCGGAGGGAACCGAAATGATTAAAAAAGAGCAGAAAAGCTGCCATGCTTTGTTTCCTGCTGTTTGCTGCGCTGCTCCTGCCCGCCTGGGGCAGCAAGCGGCGGCGGCGAATGCGGCGCCATGCTGCTGCCCTCTCTCGCCCAGGCTCTGCAGAAGGCCTGCAGGGGCCTTTGGCCTTTTCCGGCAACTGGGAGTCCTCAGAGACGCAGCAGAGAGCCCCTTCTTTGCCCTCTTTCGGGAGCCTGGCTGCGGAGCTGCAGCAAGAGCTGAACAACGCGCAGAGCCACCTGCTGCGGTTTGCCCAGGTGTTTGAACTTGTGGGAAACGCCGCTGGCGACTCGCCAGCAGAAGACCCTATGAAGATCCGGCCAGTGTCTTCGGTGGGCAGCAAAGCTCTCGGGAACTTTTTGAATTGGAAAAAGAAATCCAATTCTTTTTCTCAGGAGGTCCAGAGGGAAGTGGAGGCTGCCCGCGAGGCCCACACGGAAAACGACGACTTCAACGACTGGTGAGTCTTTTCTCTCTTTCAAAATTCCAAAAAATTCAATTTCCAAGTTTAGGGATCTTGGAGAACACCGAGATGTTGCTCTTAAGAACGAGCACGCTCTCCACCCCCCTTCCCCCCCGCCTGCTGCTGCGCGCTTTGCTGCTGCTCCGCACTTTGCTGCTGCGCCGCAGCTTCCTGCTGCTGCTGCCCTCAGCGCTGCAGCAGAGAACGCGCAGCCTGGGGCTTCTTCAGCAGCTGCTGAGGACCCCTGCTGAGCCAGCGGGGAGGCTCCGGGACCAGCAGCAGCTCCTACAGCAGCAGACACTGCAGCAGCAGACAATGCAGCAGTAGCTACTCCAGCAGCAGCCACTGCAGCAGCAGCCACTGCAGCAGCGGCCACTGCAGCAGCAGCCGCTGCAACAGCAGCTACTGCTGCTTCTGCTGCTGCCCTTTGCTGCGGAGAAGGTCTTGAGGCCGTCGGCCATGCACTGCAGCTGATCGATTCTGCAGCAGCTGCGCAAGCCTGGGCAAAGCTGCTCCTTCACTGGGGGCTTCTGCTGCTGCAGCAAAACTGCATGCACGTTTTGCTGCTGCAGCAGCAGCAAGGGGGCCCCACGAAGGGCCCCCGCTCAGTCACCCAGTTCGTCTTTGAAGTCGTGCAGCTGCGCAGACAGCGCAGGCCACAGAGCTGCGCCTAATGCATTTAAAGTTAGAAAGAGTTTACTTTTGCTGCTTTTTAAGGAAAACAAAAAAAACAATTTTGTTTATTTATTTGAGAAAAAGAGATCAAACATACTGCTGCAGTCGCTCGCAAAAAGAAAAGACTCTTCGGGACGTCGTCCGAGCTGCTGGGCTCGCGGTCTTGTTGCCAGTAGCTGCGCAGTCAACAGCAGCAGCAGCAGCAGCAGCAGCAGCAGAGTGTTTTCGCCGTTCCAAGCCAGCTTCAAGAAGACTGCAGGGAAAGAAAGGAACAAAAGTGAAGGGGAATTGGCTCACGTGATTTTGTCAAATGCTGCTAAGGGGCGCAGCGAAGTGACCCTCATGGGGGGCTCTTCTGCTTCAACAAGAGAATCCTCTTCAGCTGAAGCAGCAGCAGCAGCAGCACTCAGCAGCAAAGACCTCCGGACGTCCTGCTGGCTGCAGCTGGCTTCCTGGGCAGCCACAAGAAAGCCCTGCAGCTGCGGGGCCTCTGCTGCTGAGCAGCTGCTCTTGGCCAGCGGCTCTTCCTTGCCCCGCAGCCAGCGGCCGTGCAGCAGCACTTCGAGCTGCCCATCTGCTGCAGCAGCAGCATCTGCTGCAGCAGAAGCTGCTGCTGCTGCAGGCTTCACGCGTCTGGGCTGGAAGTTCTCAGAAACGGAGGCCAAGCCGCTGTACTTGATGTGGCACGGCAAAAGATGCACTCCCTTCACACCTTCCAACGCTGCAGCAAGAAGTTCCCCCGAATCCTGTGCATCATCTAAACTGTTTTCTTCACTTTTTTGTGCAAAAGAAGAGGCCGGATCTAACGCAGAGTTGCCAGACACGTGCGTCATTGGGTTCTCAACGGCGTCTGCAAACATTCTGGTGAACCATCTAGGATTCGCCAGCAACCCCTGCGAGATCTCACTGCGCAAATTTGCAAGTACTCAATTTTGAATTAGTTCGCTCCGAAATAGTGAGGGAAGACAAAGAAGACCACTCGTGCAGCAAGGGGCCCCAAGTGGTGGCTCTAGAACAACACCTCACCACCTCCCACGAGAGTGTTGAAGCCTTCTTACCTCGTCACAACGAAGTAACACTGAGAATAAATAAAATTAAAATTCAATTCGCATGTGACTTCACGAGAAAAATTAACTAAAGGGGCTCAGTATTCCGCAGAATTGCGCAGAGGAGCACCTCAACAATGGCGACACGTCAGTCAATACAAGGGCCAGGCGGAGGCAACGCTTCTCCGTTGACAACATTAACCTCATATTTCGAATTTCAAACGGTTTATTGCATTTCTAAAGACTTCTTTTTCAAGTCTGAGGATCACATTCATCGTTTCTATGCGAAGCTGCGCGGCGCGGCGAGTGGTGGCTACCCTCCATAGCTCATAGTTAAGAAGTGCGCAGTCAGTGCATGAGTTTATGTTTTGGGCTGCTGCCAGTGCACAGCGAAAGCCGAGGGGCCCTGAGGGCCATTTGGCCTCTCAGCGCGGCAAAGATGCCTCTTTGAAGCAGCGCTGCGTCTCTTCAAGGAAGCTGCCGACGCCGACAGCAGAAAGTGTGGAACATATGTGGGGCCTTCGATCCCCCAGCCTGCATTAAGAGTTATTATTGTGTGCAGCAAGTTAGGATTGCGGCAGATCTGCACTGCAGGCACTCAGCGCACTCTTCGCAAACAGCGAATGTGAAATTCGCCTCAGAGCTCGTCTTGTGTTTGCCATTCACAATCACCCAGGGAACATAGTTGTAAGACTGCCTCCTCGAGAACTTTCCAATAGATTTCCTGCAAGGCCCAAAGGCAGTTTCCCAGCAACTCAGTACAGCCCAAGTGCCAGTGCAGCTTTTGTGGCCTACAGCAGGGCCGCCCCTTCGTCTCCCTGAAAGCAAGCTGGGCGGCGAGTTGAGAATTAAAAATAGTGTTTCAAAACAGAAGGGGAGAAATTGATTTTTCGAAAACTGACCTGCTATATTCCCCTTCTGATTCCCAGTGGCTGACAAACAGTCTCGCCACCGGCCGTCTGCGGTACTGGCGAGCTGCTCAACGCTAAAAGTGCAGAGAATCAGCGCGAAAAAAGAAGAAGAAATTTCCAATTCGACTAATTTGATTCATCTCGGGCGAACTCGGAGGAAACTCTCCTGCCCCCCTGCTTCCCACCATTCGATGAAGGCCAGACGGCTCTCTGGCTTCCCGTGCAGCTTCTTGATCCCGCATGCAGAAAGGGTGTTCCTAAATTTAATCGAAAGTTCCGGAATGCCCGCGAAATTCCCTAAGTGGAAATTGCAGTAAAGCTGCAGGAGTCGATACTCACAAGCGGCACTCTTCCACGCCGTGCTGGCACTCCACTATGCCATCCTTTTCAGTTGCATTCCCTGAGGCGTTCGCCACTTGCTGAAATGCTTAAAATAGAAGAAAACGCAAATTACCGTATGGGTAGAGGTGCAAGTGCACGAACTTTCCCAGTTCCGATCGCATGGCCCTCGCCACTTGGCCTGTCAAGTACTGGCGGCCGCAGCCCAGTGTCAGTGCGACTTGTCGACGCAAGAGGAAAAAAAAAGAGCTTGGTAATGCCTTACACTTTTGCAAAACGGGCACAAAGCCTCGTAGCTGATCGCCCATATTGGCCGCACAGCTGATAACTCCTCTCAGGCATATTCTGAAAAATTCAACTTACAGAATTTCCACTTGAACGGGCGAAGAATGCAACAGTCGCGGCTCTTTCCCCCGCCTAATTTGGCACATCCGCCATCTGCTGCGGTGTCCATCGGCTGTCGCGAGAATGGCTGCTAGGCAAAGGGTTAGAAGCCAAGAGTGGGCAGCAGTCATTTTTGAATGTTGCGGCGTTTCAGCAACAGCAAATAGGGAGCAGGAAAGGCTCGCTGCTGTCAGTGAGTGTCCGGGAGGCACGGAAGCAGCAGAATGCCAACACAAATATATTCTAGGAGTAAACTATATTACGCGGGTTCTGAAATTCGACAGAGAAGCACAAAGCGCGGGTTGTCAGATTCTACTGCTAAGCATACACCTAAGCACCTGCGCAGTTATCAAAATGTGGATCACTGAGGGAAACATCTGACGGCATTCTAGAAATGTAGAAACTTCAATCCCTTTGGCTCAAAATAAACAACAGTCCAATCTTCGCCCAAAAACAACTGAAGCTCTGCGCAGTGGAGAAAAGCGATAGCTGCCTCAAAGAGCAGCAACAACGCCCGCCGGCCTTCTGCAGATTTTCCAATTCTATACAGCAGTCCCAGCACAATTCGTTAATGCCATACATTTAAAACGCCTGGTGTGCAGGCGGCACCTGAGTCCATGCAGCACTCCCCCGAAAGACCGTTCAAGTCCGTCCTGTTGCGATTAGTAGGCAAGCTGGCAATGAACAAAGTGCTTTGGAAGCTTTCATTCAAGAACTAGCGGCGCCTCCATGGAAGTACAGTTCTCCCACGGCGGTGAAGGCAGCAAAGGACAGGAAGCAGATCCCTGAAAGCACCGGAAAGCAGCAGAAATCAGCAACACGCAAACAAAGTATCCTCCAAATCTGCACAAATGTGGCCACGAAAGATGCCTAGCGTCGAACTTGGGGCAACCACTTGTGCGCAGACAGGAAAACGCAAGTGCTGCTGCCTTGCAAAAGCTTGAAGAGGAAAGCCTCTGCAGCAGCGCAGCACTGGTGTCTGCTGCTGCTGCCCAGGGGGTTGCTGTGTGCGTGCATGCTACTGGCCCAAAAGGGACTTATCAGTGCTATAAATGCAAAGCTGCAGCAAAATGTCTTGTGCTGCAAATGAGGCGAACCTCCGAGCACCAAAACCACACGCTCTGATATCCTTTTCGCCAAGACATTTCCCCCGATGACGGCCAAAGCGGTGCACAGCCCGTGGCCAAGAATTGCGCCTGCAGCCAATTCACAGCAGCGCAGCTTCCCCCTATTATCTCTTTCCTCATTGTGCATGCGCGAATATTTTTAAATATTTAGGCCAGAAAATACAATTAAAAATGCCTCCAGAGTCGCACCGAGGCACACAGCAGACGCGCTCCTGTCCGCCGCAAGCGCAAAAGTTGCGAGTTGTGAACGGTCGCCCCACTCCGCCATAAGGGTCAAAGACGCAGCCTAGTGCGCAAAAATCAGACACCTTGCTGCTGAATCTGTGCAAAAGTGACAAGTAAAAGCACTACTGCTGAGAAAAACAGGGCTCGGGCAAAGGAAACCAGCTGCAAAAGTGAAGAGGGTGGTACCTGGATGAATACCGGACTGAAAAAACTGCGGGCAAGGACAAACAGCCGAGACTGGCTCATAGATTCTTCGCTTTGAGCCAAGTCCTTCAGCTCCTCTGCAGCGAAAAACACCGAATATCTTAAAAGCATAGAGGCTCCCACGTTGAATCCGCTATTGAAAGAGCCAGATATCGCAGTATGGGGCTCACAAAACACGATATTGGTTCCCTTCCGCTCTTTCAGTGCGCTTTGCATGTTATAGAAGGAAAAACTTGCAAGATTCAACACAAACAATTAGCCTCCAAAGCTTCAGGTTCTCACCCGGCTCGTCGGAGTTTTCTTCGTACACCGCCGCCTCATGTAGCATTTTGGCGCCGAAAATAACAAGCAAACAGACCATAAAAATAGTGCGTAGTTCTTGTTTAAGCAACAAAGGCAGCACTTGTCCCCCTGCGGCAGCCATGAGGGTCATTACCACAAGTGCGAGAAACCCTCCGGCGAAAACATGCCAGCGGCTCCCTGGCCTCTTTTCATTTGGACGCGACTTCTTAGAGCTGTCCACCTTGGTGCAGCGCATGGAAAGAACTGCCGTAATTAAAAAGGTCTGCGTCACGCGCAAAAAAGGCACTGGTCCATCCGCTCCCAGCTCTTCTTGAATGTGCCCCCGCAAAAGTGCAGAAGGCGGCCCGCAAAACAAATGCCGACGGCTACGTCGTCACACACAAGTCTAAATCTTGACTGCCCTGACTTCTATATTAGTCTTAGGGAGAGACAGGCTGCTTCTGGTGCTCCTTTACCTTATCGCCCAACTCCGAGCAAATGATCATAAACAAAGTGCCCACGAAGGCAGAACTCCAGCTAATGTCGCCCTCCGGCACCGGCAGCACCTGCCCCGCGGATGCCTTCACGGCTTTCAAAAAGAGAACTCCAAAAATAAGTGCTAGGCCTCTCATCGTGGCCAGGCGGAAGGCGTGGGAGAGAGTGTTACTTCTCGCCATTGCCGCAAGGGTGCTGCGACTCGCGCTAAGCAAGAGCCACTGATCCCCTCAGGCGCCGGCGGGCAAAGCTCATTAGAGTTTGCCGCTGGGCAAGAAGGCTGTACCACTCCAGCCTGCAGGACGTTGAAGAATTCGTCACTCAAGAAGTGACCCGGCACACTGCACAGCAGTGCACCCAGCTCAGAAGAAGTGTCCACTACAGTAGTGAACGTGAATGGAAGTTCTCTGCGAGGATAAGTGGCCAAAGTCTAAAAAGGATAATTGCAATTTAATGGCAACCAAGAGTGTTGGGGCTGTTGTTCGCCGTTGACTGTGCTCGGGGCTGAAATGCCCACAGCGCAACAATTTAATCCTCCCGTAAAGTCTTGCTCTTTAATGAAAGATATTTTACATCTTTTGTTTAGAATAACCGGTTTCCATTACTTGTGAGGGAAGTCTGGGCAACGCCGACGGCTAGCGGGCGGGCAACCCCATGCAGTGCAGCACCGAAACAAACCCGGGAGTGGCCAAAATTAAAAACGAAGTAAACCTTCTGAAATACGGGCAGAGTCTAGCATTTTTTGCACTTGCATGCGCACCCCAATGATTCTCGCTCTGTTGTTCCGTACAAGTGGCTGAACGAAGAAGCATCCACATTGCATTTGATAATCTTTCTTGTGGCTTACCAATTACTGCATTGCCCCGAAGCGTCGGTTGAGGTACACTGTAGACCGTACCTCGCCAGTAGGAGTTTGGGGTGCTTTCAGGGGTTAATGAGGCAGTTTTAATCCGCTTATGAGCTATGTAAACCTGTTAGGTGATGCAGTTGACTCTGGGTGTCTGAGATGATGGCAGTAGCACTGTGCTTCAGCCTTCTGCGTTTTTGAGTGCTTGACCATGGCCGAAAACGCTCTGTGGTGAGGGCTTACTTCCTCCTACCATTCGTCCGGGGACGAGTGGGAGGAGCTTTTGCGCTCCAAGACAGAGCACGTTATGCTGAGAGGCTATAGCCGAGCATTGTTTAGTCACGTGGGAGCAACCAGCTGCACAATAATAAAGCATCTACATCTTGTTTAGCATGAAGTTAGCTATTAGTGGTTCACAGTCACGTGAGCTTGGAATACAACCGTTGGCACCGCAGAAGGTGCTTGCGCAATATGTGGTTTCTTCGCCTTGGGCTGACGAACTATAGAATTTAAAGTGACCCACTGGCAACACGAACATAATTCTGTCTCTTGTGGATAACGTGAGCGCAATCGTGTTGCTGTGCACACCAGAGGCGGTGACCAAGCCTGCACATTCATTCCGGAGGCAGAAAGATGGGACGGCAGTGGCAGCCGCAGCAAAGTGACAGCGAACAAAAGCTCCCTCTTGCGAGACTTGTATGCATGACTGTTCTACTGATTAGAGCTTTGCAAGCCCTATGATGCATTCATACATGATTTCCTCCACCCACTCGACGTGACCTATCCAGCGACTTCAAGATACGAGCCATCCGGCATGATCTAGTGTCAGAAAGCATGTCAGATGCACTATTTTTCGTGCTTTCACAGTTGCACTTAGCATTCAGTGGGTGAGGCATTATTTGCGGAATTTTTTGTGCCAGCAATATGGTGTGCCCCAACTCCGCAGTAATACATTGCTCAGTTGCTCCCAGCCGCTCACGGCCATTACTCTTTTTTGTGTTGTGGTTTTTGTTGAACTTGAAAAAGATATCAAACAAGCCTCTTATGCCCCAACCATGCCCCTCTAGTAGCACCTTACCACCTTGAAGCTGTCATCTAAGCAAGGCGAGCAAGTTCAGCCAGAAACTTGCTGCAGTGATGCTTCAACTTCGTGTGTGAGCCAAAACAGGCCAAAGCACCAGCACTGTCAACCTGCACTATCCCCCGCAGTAGACGTATCACGCATGTTTCTCAGCAACCGCCTTCCGTGCAGTTGCATGCAACTGGCCGGCAGGCTACTCACGACCCCCTGTGCTGCATCCCACGGATTTGCCACTACTCTGGAGGCTAGGTGCTGGCACAAGCGACAGCCCAACGGACTCTGCTCGACTGCAGCTGTCCGTTGCGCTGCTGCTGGCAGTCACCGGCCTCTCTCGAAGAGGAACGACAAGCTTCTCGAGGAGCAAAATGCTGTACTAACGGGGGTGTACATGGAAATCAGATTCCAGATCGCCAGTGTCTTAATAGCCTATAGCAGAGCTGGCGCTGTGGGAGCTGTCACAAGCCTAGCCTCCCAGCGCGCATGCAGATCCAGCCAGCAGATTAAGCAGTTGGAAGAAAAAGCCCTAATAAATGATAATAATGCTAACGGAAGATGTCCTATTAACAAGCCACCAGCGCCCGACGAGGCCATCTACACCTCCGAGCTTGGTGTCACTGGAGGCGCTGTCTTGCAGCCATCACAAGTTGTGCTGCAACCTCATGTGCATCAGTTTCGCAGCTCAATGGGCAGCTGTGAGCGCAGTTTTGGGTTTTGGCCTCTTTAAACCGCCTCTTCAAACTAGCTAATCGTAAGTTGCAGTTGACTTCATCTCTGAAGCATCACCATCTTAGGCGTTTTGCTCTCACAACAATTTTTATCCGTACGAAGTATCCCTTTGGCTATGAATTGCATGCAGCCGGTTTGTTGACACGCAGCCGTGGCGCTTGCTGAGTTTCCCCCAACCCCAAAGCTGATGGTGCATCCCGCAGCGCTGGTCGTCTCTCTACGCGTATGAAAAATTGAAAGGCTGTAACAGTTTGAGAGTCAGTGGGATACCAACTGGGTATTGGAAAATAGTAGAGAAGGCTGTATACTGGCGGTGGTTGCTGAGAAACATGCCGCTGATAGTGCTCTAGGGGGGACTACAAATGGACCTGAGCGCATTCAATAAAAAACTTTAATGCAGTTTCGTGAGGGAGTTTATTTTTATCGAGCTGTGTGGACAGGATCAGGGATTGGGGCTGTCATCGCCCCAGCAGCTGTACGCTGCGGGGTCCGGCCTTTGCAAGAGAGACCATTTCAATATACTCTCCCTTTAGAGCCCTCATCTATCGTACATCGATCCTTTCCAATAATCTAACGCTTTAAGTCGTTTTTTTTGTGTAGGAGAAAGTTTAGTAGAGAGTAGTAGATCCAGTCGGGCTCTATGCTAGTGCTGGTGCACTCGACCGTTCCAAGGTCCTCGATTCATCTGCTCACCATTTAAACACGGCTTTTTTGCTCGTCCTAATCTTGCTCAGAAGATAAGAGAAGAATTGGCTATGCATAAAAAGGAAACAGAATACAACCCCACGGCGGAACAAAGTCCCGTTTAAAGCTGCCGAGCCATTTTGGTGCTAGGTAAGATGCCTGATTTCCGTGTGCTATCTCTGCTAATCGATTCACGGAGCA
>NW_013543456.1:0-18768 GCF_000499545.2 Eimeria tenella
CTCACGTGGCCTCATCCAAGATCAACTCTCCGCCCACTTCACAGTGAGCACGCCTGGTAATGCAGTGAATGTCGCGCATCACAGCGACGTCAACGCGTCCTGAGCATCTGCATCGAGCCGATCCACACAAACGTCAGCTCCATTCTTCCACTGGCGGAACCAAAGACTTTTAGCTAGAGTCCAAGCAATCGCTTCATTCCACACTGCCACAAAAGCACGGCCCTGAAGCAAACGATGTGCAAGGGTTGCGTGCAGAAACCACCTTCCGAAGACAGATGGCCTGAAAACAGAAAGCAGTACTGGTCTAGAAATGCCAAGCTACACCGCATGCTTCAACCCACAGGCTGCTCCAACAGCATGCAGTGTGGTGCGTCTTCCGCTATCACCCTCGGCCATCGGTGCTTCAGCAACTCTGCTCATGCAACAAAATAAAGAGCAGTCAGGCCCGCGCCGAGATCCTGCGTTTCTCTGTGCCATGCAGGGCGCGAGCAGATCCACCTCACGACCCTTGGACTACGTGCCCAACGATCACGCTGCTTCGCGTCTGCTCTGTTCTTGTAGTGTCGCTCTGTATCGGCGCACGCGTTTGATCATTCGTGGGGAGGCTTCTAAACGCCGTTCCGCCTGTCATAGAGACGAAACCCACAACACTTCACATATGCTGCCCCATCGCGTCCTGCAAGCCCGGCCGCAGGACTCGCCAAAATCCTTCACGTGCCTCCCTACAGAGCCTGCCGACCCATTCTGCCGAGCGCCGTTCAGCTTTCAACACACGCCACGTGGTGACACTCGTGTGCTCCCAAGAAGACATATGCAACGTCACTTTCATTGCGTCGATGGTCCTCTTAGGGCTTGGCGCGAGCCTCAAGCGCTGAACACACTTGTCGCGGAGTCGCAGGATCTACAAGCCACGGAAGTAGCCTAGTGCATGGGCTCATTAAGCGTTTTCTTCACCAGTCCGATTTCCCCGCTGTCCCAGACCCGGCCACAGCCAACACGCTCCCATTTTTACCTCTCACAAAGGAAGCGTGCGGCGCTTCAGCAAGCCCTCCAGAAACAGGACAAAAAACCAACGGAGAACAGTCACGCGCCAACCCGCATTCCCAGATAATGCTGTTGACGGGTCTCTGTGTGGCACCAAAGCTCTACATGCAACACACGTACAGGCTGAGGAATCCATCACGTGGCCCCATCCAAGATCAACTCTCCGCCCGCTTCACAGTGACAACGCCTGGTAATGCAGTGAATGTCGCGCATCACAGCGACGTCAACGCGTCCTGAGCATCTGCATCGAGCCGATCCACACAAACGTCAGCTCCATTCTTCCACTGGCGGAACCAAAGACTTTTAGCTAGAGTCCAAGCAATCGCTTCATTCCACACTGCCACAAAAGCACGGCCCTGAAGCAAACGATGTGCAAGGGTTGCGTGAAGAACCCGCCTTCCAAAGACAGCTGGCCTGAAAACAGAAAGCAGTACTGGTCTAGAAATGCCAAGCTACACCGCATGCTTCAACCCACAGGCTGCTCCAACAGCATGCAGTGTGGTGCGTCTTCCGCTATCACCCTCGGCCATCGGTGCTTCAGCAACTCTGCTCATGCAACAAAATAAAGAGCAGTCAGGCCCGCGCCGAGATCCTGCGTTTCTCTGTGCCATGCAGGGCGCGAGCAGATCCACCTCACGACCCCTGGACTACGTGCCCAACGATCACGCTGCTTCGCGTCTGCTCTGTTCTTGTAGTGTCGCTCTGTATCGGCGCACGCGTTTGATCATTCGTGGGGAGGCTTCTAAACGCCGTTCCGCCTGTCATAGAGACGAAACCCACAACACTTCACATATGCTGCCCCATCGCGTCCTGCAAGCCTGGCAACAGGACAACGTCACTGGATGGTCGTCCCGACGATGGTCCTATTAGGGCTGGGCGCGAGCCTCAAGCGCTGAACACACTTGTCGCGGAGTCGCAGGATCTACTAGCCACGGAAGTAGCCTAGTGCATGGGCACATTAAGCGTTTTCTTCACCAGTCCGATTTCCCCGCTGTCCCAGGCCCGGCCGCAGCCAACGCGTTCCCACAAAGGAAGCGTGCGGCGCTTCAGCAAGCCCTCCAGAAACAGGACAAAAAACCAACGGAGAACAGTCACGCGCCAACCCGCATTCGCAGATAATGCTGTTGACGGGTCTCTGTGTGGCATCGAAGGTCTACACGCAACACACGTACAGGCTGAGGCACGCAGCACGTGTTCGCACCGAAAACCGGGGCTGCGTGCATGTCAGAATCGACGAATCAGGACTTTATGTGGTCAACAGTTAATGCCTGGCAGTGTACTGATGTTTTTTCATGGCGTCCTGAGCATCTGTACGGAGTAGCTCCAGACAAACCCCGGGTGGCCTTATTTTACTGTAGGAATTGTTGCCGCTGTGTTAAGCTCCAGCACTGTCACAAAAGGACGGCCCTGAAATAGACGCTGTGCACGACGCGCACGCGCAAACATCCCTTCGGAAGAAGCTCGGCCCAAGTCGCCCCAAGTAGCGCTGTCACAGATTCGACGAACGGTGCTTCATCCTTCAACTCACAGGCTGCTCCAACAGCATGCAAACTCCCCAGCACTGTATGTTGCCTCCGTTGAGCTCATGTGCTTCGCTGCCTTGTCCTCGTTTCTAAGAGGAAAAGCGACAGCCATCTGATCCACGCGCTCCATGTTCACGAAAACAAACGACGGAAAAATGTCCAGCGGGTTCCCCGAGGTGCACAAAGCGCAGTCATAATTTCTTCACTTCAAACACTCGTTCGTTGTGCAACGATGAAAATCTTATAAATGTGTGGTCGTTCGCTCTCGTCGGTTGTCCCAGACCATCGCCTGAGGCCAGATAGAAAGGGGAACAGTTTTCATCACGGCTGCGCATGGCTAACATACGTGTTGCATTACGGCATTCATGGCGGCCAGGGAAAAGCAACGCGTGGATAAACGGCTGTTACACCATGGCAGGATTAGGTTGCGCTCCACGTGCTCTACGTGGAAAACGAGGCCGTTGCACACGTGTGTCTGCACAGTGGTTGATACTCTTGTTTGCATTCAATGCAAACAAGAGTATCTCGATGCTTTTGCCTGAGAAGTGTCCTAGTCCTTCCTGAAAATCACTTCCGCCGCTCTTCTTGACGCGTGAGGCGGATTCCCTATGCAGGACGAACGCAGAGTTAGTGAGGCTGTTCAGGCTAGCCCTTCATAACAGGCCACTCCGGGGAGAATCTGCTTCTAATGAGAAGAGCGAATGAGAGGGGCGAATGACGTTCTCGCATGAACCTTAGAAACATAACAAAACGCATGCAGTCAGTTATTAAAGGGGACTAGCTGACAGGTGGGGACTTGCTGACAGTTATGCTGGAGGATTATGCGTAACTTCAAATATCTACACTTAGCACGCCTAAGAATGGCAGAAGCACACCGCATGTTATCATCAGAGTTCAGAGTTTCGTCCGCCGCGCACGTGTGGTCTTGCAATCCAGCGTGGCCTGCCTACTATCCGCCAGAAAACTGTTTTCTAGAAGGCTATACAGACTCATTCGGCTTAAATTGCACTAACGAAACACAGGCAAGCAGAGACGTTTAACTAAACTTCGAACAATGGTCAATTAGCACTGCCATAAGAACAAAGAAAGACGCAGCCGCCATGCAGGACTGATGCGTAAAATGCTCCTCAAAGCTGGCTGAGCCTACGATAGAAGAATGTTATACCAGACTGGACTAATTGCCTATCATGGTGTGACTCACAGGCTGTGCTCAAAGGGGTGCCACTTGTTTAATGCTTGTTACCACTGTTACTGGATTTCGACTGCTTAGCTGCCATTCAGTGCGGTCCAGAAAAGTAGAACCAGCACCTCTCCAGTGAATTACACTTCAATGAGTCATGAAAAACGTGAAAAGCGTGCGCAGACCTACTTCCCGTCCCGTGGCCGATGTGCTGGACAACTAAGTTTCTTTATGATCTGCGCCTTTTCCAGAACCCAGAACGTTGCCTCGTACTGCATTGTACTTAAAAGCTTAAAAGTTTCGTTCGTAGCGTCTTACACGCGGCACTCCATCGTGCATGCAGTCGGCATCGGATACTGAATGGTTCTTGCGATGCGGTGCACTGGAGGAATGCCTAACCAGTAGAAGACCAAATCGACAACAAAAGACTACATTCCACCTCCCCTTAAAAATATGTGTGAGGGCTAGGCTGTGTATTATTTGCTGTCATCACCAAGGTGCTCAAATCCTCGCCGTACACAAGTACACTGGAAAGATTCCGCATGAAGGCCACACGTACTAACTACAGAATGCTCCGTAGCACTCGTAACTGATGCACTACAAATCTCTGCATCACTTAATCCTAACAAAGTGGCTGTTAATTGCAGCGCAGCGGAGGTCCGCTCAGACTTCCTCCTTCGTGCTCACTGCGTGTTTCCTTGTCGAAAACCAACGTCTGCAGCAACACCTCTTTGGCGAGGCTGTGAATATGTGTTGCTCATGCGTCGGTGCAATGCCTCAAAGGATGATGCTCTAGACAGATACTACACTCAGGAGGCTTCCTTTGTCATCAACGCTAAGTATTTCGTACGCCTTTTACCGCGTTCCTACTACTGTGATTACCGGGAACGCGAAAGTACCATGCCGTAGGGATGCCATGGCAGATACATATCTTGTTTATGGCATTACTTATGAAATAAACGAGAATCTCACTACTGCTTGTTTGCTCCCAAACGTGTTAAAAAGGATAAAATTCATTCAGTGAGATGATTTTTCAGCGAACACTCAGGACCATCGCCATGCAAAATGCCTGCGCACACTTGAATAATTTGCAGATGTATTTGCAAGAAGTGACTAAGGAAGTTACGTGGGCAGGCGAACGAATCTGCTGTCAATTGGAAACTGCACCCTATCTTAAATAATACGGTAGCCTTCCTCGAGCTAACGTACAGAGGCAATACGATGCAGAGTGATCGGCATTAGACTCATCTGTTTCCAAACTTGTGAGCACGAACAGCACACATAGTTAAGCAGAAACTGTTCAGGGTTTCGGGGCAGTGCAGGCACTTAGGTGACCTGCAGGTGGTCTGCATAGAAGTGTGATGCTGCATTGTGGCAGTTCTACTACCAGCGTTTTGTGTGTGTATTTGTGGTATTCACAGTGTATCGCACCCCAGAAAGTCCATGTTTCATCTACTGCGTACTTGATTGTCTTGCTCCTGATTTTATTTGTTTATCCAGCTGCCTGCTGTCAAGGCCGGCGACCTGTATATGCAGCAGCCTCCATGCGCCGCAAAATGCCACACTCCAAGAAGCATTCAATTTCTCCTGCACAGTTTTGTAATACAACAAATGCAGTTCCTTGGAAACTCCAATAAGGTACGGAAGCAAAGTTCTGAAGGCTTTGGTATTTGAATCGTGACACGATGCACAAGCTTGTGATAATAAAGCCTCTTTTTATGCATTCCCACGAGGTTAAAACATATCAAGATGAGACCACTTTAGGACGTTTTTGCATCGGCTAGGCCACGACAGCTCATACTGGTACTCTGCTGGTCACTGTGCCATGTAAAGATGTTCGGCTGCTGCATCGGATCTTCGTGTGAGAAGTCTTTAGACACACTGCCACAGATGCGTCCTTGACATCCAAAAAGATGAACGTGCTGAAAGCCTTATCTTTGCTTTCAGCGGAAGGAAACTATCATAGCAATTTCCATGGAAAAATTTGCCCTGCCGTTCCTTAATCGAGCACGCAAACTGACATCAGCACAGGCTGCGTGTGTCCACAACATTCTCAGTACACTGCAGGCGCACACGCTACGTTTAGCAAATAACCAAATCATCAGCAACAATCCAGGTGTTAAGCTCTTACTGATGCGTCGAATCCCTATACAGCAGGGTGCCAAAATATGCAACAATAGGCCGATAGAAGGGTGAAAAATACCGCATGTTGCCCGCGTCCACACAGTGTGACAGTCAAACGTGCACCCGTGGAGCTCTATTGTATGAAGGCATCGGATATTCATAAATTCCGTGTGCGAGAGTCACACTAGTCCCACTAACCCGAAAGCACAGGCCCTCTGCTCCAGGCGCTGACTTCCTCTCAAGCACACAAATATGTGGAGATAGGTAGCAAAAAGCTGCGCAGCAATGTTCAACAAGCACAGCAACTACCCGGAGGCTGTCATGCAAACACCAGCACAGTCAGAGTGCCTCGAAATATGCTGCGACAAATTCTGTCCTGACCAAATAGCATTTGCGCCAAATACGAATAAACAGACCTTTCCTCAACTCCTGAATAACGGGAAGCCCGTGTATATGCTTACACTAATGACGGACCCTATGGCAAGTCTGCTTAACATCTATTGTTGCTTTTCTGCTGTAGGCCACTAGGCAAGCAAGCTGTGCCTTCAAGAAGCTAAACACCAGGCAGTTTTCCACGGCAAGCCTCAAAACATATTTTGCACTCCGCACCACGCTGGCTGCACACCTACTTTCTTCGCGGTTTTACAAAAGTTACTGGGTCATGCTGGTGCAAGTGCATAGGGTGCCTTTGAACATATAGAATATACGTCACCGAAACCTCTGTCATGACTGTTCAAGAGGTGCCGTGATACAACAAGACACCTGAGAAGCGAAGGCACACCGAACAAACATAGCCTGTCAACTAAAGGAACAATACTTGCAATGGTCGCTGAGAAGTACTATGCTACGCCACAGTTTTGTGTCTGCGCCAAGAAGAAGGCGCGTGGTAATCACACCAGCGGATGGTCTCAAGAACAAAACTTATGTGTGACTATCCTTGTTCAAGTGGATGCAACATCACAATTTAACTGCTCACAGAACAGCCACACCTGATAGGAAATTGACACTCCGGCATAAACAGCCGTCTGCCGTACTGTGCTGCCGTAGCCATGCAGCCACAATGAGCCAGATGAAATGACCGTAGCTTTACATGAAAAGAAAGATACGCAAGCCATTTAAAGTTTACACGCTTTACAGCTCAACTTACTCGCTGAGTGAACAACAGCTCTTGTTCAGTCTGCTCCGGCAGGCATTTCGCCGTTGCGCTGGCGGATCCCCGCGTGCTCGTACTACTTGTGTGTACAGCCTCCACACAGGCACATCGAAGAACCGCACTGTGACATACGCTTTATCCCAATAGTCATTTTCAGAGCGGATGTATTGAATCAATGCTCCAAACAGACTTTTGAATGCCAGAAATCCTACAAACATGACATGCCGGCCTAAAAACAATCAGTACAACAGCATTCGTTTACAGCACGAGGCATGACGACCTCCTGCTACGCACGCAAGTTTTTTAAATGCAAGCCGAAAGCCATGGGACCTTCGTGTTGCCCACAGGTTCCTTGGCCAATAAACGTTCTCCATGATTAAAGGCGAGCTCGCCAGCACACTCCTGAAGAAACCCAAAAGGGGTCACAATTCAGCAACCCAAGCATATGTGTTGTGCCTGCATTCTAGACTGCGAACTAGAATTTGTACTCAAGAATTACAAGAGAAATTATGGCAGACCATGGAATAGGAAGGAACACCATCCGAGAGACGCTACGTCGATACTTTGCAGGGCATGCATGCCATGCTCTGAACAGGCTGAACTGTCAGATAGTGCCTACAAGCATGCTATCACATCATGAAAATGAATACAAATGCAATGACGTGCCGGATCGAGTACTTCCCAGCATATACATTCCTGTCCTGATGGCTATCCTAAATATGTAAACCAAGCGTCATAACAAAACCAACATGTTTAAACGTGTATCACTGAAGTATCTGCTGTGCCGAAACGTACAGGCACGAACTAGGACACGGCTCCATTTGACTTCATGCTGCAGCGCACTCTTTACAGCGCAAGTACACTGATCCAAAGAGGACCCAACCTCCCGTGCATTGCTAGCGCGATGCTACCTTCATCCAGAAACGCACAGTTTAAATGGTAGCATCACCGGACATTCCATCAGCTCCGCACGCTCTGACCCATCCTACGTTTTACTCTTGGCAAACAGAAGCACAGCAGAGCCACTTGAGCCACTTGGACTAGATGGAATAGCAAGGTGCAGGGTACCTAGACACCAATCGCATACGCATCATTGGAGATGCACCACTTTCGCCAGAGCACCTCAATACAGATAAAAAACACTTCCCCATGACTAAAAGAATGCTTTTGACCTGACGAATGCCAGATTCAAGCCTCACAAACGCAAACACGCATACTGCAATGCACGTTTTGATATTTAATTCAGACACTGATACGTATGCACTATGCAATTTGGCTGCTTTAAACCTCGATGACCGTGGGCACTGCTCATCTCCGAGCACACCAAACACGCCACTGGATCTTGGTGGGAAAGAGACAACACGGTATCGCCGACTTCAGACAGGCACACACGGATTGCAATACACGATGTGGATTATAATAAAAAGCACTACATGAGAGACCAACTTCAATGATAGAGAAGCGACGCCCTTTGGCGCGACAGCTCCAGCAGAGCTAGAAACACGGAACAAGCTGCAGCAACCCGCTTACTTGCTGGAATGTCACCACGCGCTCAACTATAAAAAATAGATTCCTGATTGACGAGCCAGCCAATATGTTGTGGCTGCAAAGAATCATTCCAACTCAACTGGATGAAGTGCCACACTAGACAAAGCGGATGCACTTCAGCGGTGAATGCATGCTTTGGGCGACGTACAGTCTTTCAAAACGACACAGCTACCTCTCTCGTCGCAGGCATCTCACGACCGTGGCTTTCATCACCGGCAGAGAGGAAAATACAGGAGGAACGACGCTATGCTTGTCGTGCCATGCAAAGAAGCGCACATGCCTTGATGCACTGCGCAGACGACATCTCTGGCACCCGCCACATTCTCAAAATGCGTGCATGGAACAGGCTGGCGACAAACATAAATGCCGGGTCTCGAGGCAGTTTCATGCTGCAAAACTATACAGTGTTTCAGCAATTATAAGCGAAGCTCGTTGGCATATTCCTGTTCATCATCTATGCCAAAACACGCAAACGCGCCTTCGAAGCAAACCGGTAATCCGGCTCATCGATGTAACCCGTCCTGCCAAATTTGTGGAAATGACCGAAACACGCAACCCACTCCCTTGAAGATAAAGAATCCTTGAAAAGCGCACTCGCATTTCAATGAAATTGATGCGCAGAGTGAGGTGTGGCAGCTGGGCGTCACAGAGAAGCGGCGCTTTGGATTACTGCACCACAGCCCGGCAGGTCCGTGTATTACAAGGATTCTGTCTGTTCGCTGCTCTGCTGTGACTTGGCAAACGTCGGGCTCAATAAACGGCTGTGCGTGTCTCTAGTGGAGACGAAATTCCCAGAGTCCGCAGAAGCACGCGCAGCTGGCGGTAATCGTGCCGTCAACATATTGTCCAGGCTCGCTTTCATTGGCAAGGGGCACCCGCGTGTGCCTGGGTCCCCCACGCACCAGGCGCCCTCATAAGCGTCAAAAAGGCAAAAGCGCACCGTTGTCACGCAAAGCCACTGTGACAGCTTCACGCTACTTACGACCTGCACATGCTCGCATGGCGCGGCTATCATGAAGACAGGTGCACAACGCTGCAGCACAGAAATATGTTGTTTCTGTGAGAAAAGCAACTTGGCATCCCCTGCCTCGCCTTCAGGTCAACAAGACATTCGACGGACAACATTACTGTTGTGATGTCAGCTCAGCACCATGTGACGTTCTGCTCTCTCCACTGCTCGGCAACGGAACTTCGGAAACGCCGTCACCCTGGAGGCCAAAAAGCGGAACTGTGGCCCTCAGTGTCTCCCGCCTGGCCCAGATAAACAACAAAGTAGCTCGACCTAATCTTTAAAGAGCCAACCTGACACATGCCACATCGCTGCTCCTGCGGCCTCGTGATGTGACAAAACAGCGGCCAAGCCTCGCGCTCATATTAAGCCGCCAACAAACGGTCATCCGCTCCGCACCGCTGACAGCGGGGTCCCGAGAGCAGCGCACTACAATTTTGCTGCCAAACTCCTGCAGCTCTCCACACTTCACTTTCGCCTATGCGTGCAGCTGCAAACGTTTTAAGATGTCGTGCTTGGCCAAAGCTAGCAGCGCATTTTCGGCACTGGAAACAACCTCATCCCCAAACCAACGGACACAAGCTTCCTCGCCTTGCTACCAGGCCGTCGCCTCGTCATCCTGAAACGCACAGTCTTAATGGTAACGTCGCCCGACAGTCCAGATCCTCCGCACTCTTCGACTCGTCTCCTATTGCACCCTTGACATGCAGCGATAGAGCCGCACTGCTCTACGTTAAGATGCAACCAGCTGGTGCCGGCCCCTTGCCCATTCGTTGCGTACATAATCTTTGGCATACGCCCCTTTTGCCGAAACACCGCAAGGCAGACGCCCTAGAACAGTTCTTGTGAACTGACGGGCGACCACTTGCAGCTTCACAAACACAAACACGCACACTGTAATGGGCTCTGCGATTCCCGCTTGAAACAATGATGTGCACCCACCAGGAACGCGACTGTCGCAGATACCGACCGTCCTGTAAGGTTCCTCATCGTGGAGCAAATCGAGAGCGCCAACGCATAGTTGTGGTACGTACGAGTGCGCGCATGGCGACAGAAGGCCAGTTCTGCAGGACACTCTGTAGTAAGCAAGACCGCCGATAGCAGACGAACGACGAAAATGCACGAACGACGCCCTTCGGTGCGGCAGCCTCTGCAGAGCTAGCAACACGGAACAAGCTGCAGCAACCCGCTTACTTGCTGGAATGTCACCACGCGCTCAACTATAAAAAATAGATTCCTGATTGACGAGCCAGCCAATATGTTGTGGCTGCAAAGAATCACTCCAACTCAACTGGATGAAGTGCCACACTAGACAAAGCGGATGCACTTCAGCGGTGAATGCATGCTTCGGGCGACGTACAGTCTTTCAAAACGACACAGCTACCCCTCTCGTCGCAGGCATCTCACGATCGTGGCTCTCATCACCGGCAGAGAGGAAAATACAGGAGGAACAACGCTATGCTTGTCATGCCATGCAAAGAAACGCACATGCCTTGATGCACTGCGCAGACATCTCTGGCACCCGCCACATTCTCAAAATGCGTGCATGGAACAGGCTGGCGACAAACATAAATGCCGGGTCTCGAGGCAGTTTCATGCTGCAAAACTATACAGTGTTTCAGCAATTATAAGCGAAGCTCGTTGGCATATTCCTGTTCATCATCTATGCCAAAACACGCAAACGCGCCTTCGAAGCAAACCGGTAATCCGGCTCATCGATGTAACCCGTCCTGCCAAATTTGTGGAAATGACCGAAACACGCAACCCACTCCCTTGAAGATAAAGAATCCTTGAAAAGCGCACTCGCATTTCAATGAAATTGATGCGCAGAGTGAGGTGTGGCAGCTGGGCGTCACAGAGAAGCGGCGCTTTGGATTACTGCACCACAGCCCGGCAGGTCCGTGTATTACAAGGATTCTGTCTGTTCGCTGCTCTGCTGTGACTTGGCAAACGTCGGGCTCAATAAACGGCTGTGCGTGTCTCTAGTGGAGACGAAATTCCCAGAGTCCGCAGAAGCACGCGCAGCTGGCGGTAATCGTGCCGTCAACATATTGTCCAGGCTCGCTTTCATTGGCAAGGGGCACCCGCGTGTGCCTGGGTCCCCCACGCACCAGGCGCCCTCATAAGCGTCAAAAAGGCAAAAGCGCACCGTTGTCACGCAAAGCCACTGTGACAGCTTCACGCTACTTACGACCTGCACATGCTCGCATGGCGCGGCTATCATGAAGACAGGTGCACAACGCTGCAGCACAGAAATATGTTGTTTCTGTGAGAAAAGCAACTTGGCATCCCCTGCCTCGCCTTCAGGTCAACAAGACATTCGACGGACAACATTACTGTTGTGATGTCAGCTCAGCACCATGTGACGTTCTGCTCTCTCCACTGCTCGGCAACGGAACTTCGGAAACGCCGTCACCCTGGAGGCCAAAAAGCGGAACTGTGGCCCTCAGTGTCTCCCGCCTGGCCCAGATAAACAAAAAAGTAGCTCGACCTAATCTTTAAAGAGCCAACCTGACACATGCCACATCGCTGCTCCTGCGGCCTCGTGATGCGACAAAACAGCGGCCAAGCCTCGCGCTCATATTAAGCCGCCAACAAACGGTCATCCGCTCCGCACCGCTGACAGCGGGGTCCCGAGAGCAGCGCACTACAATTTCGCTGCCAAACTCCTGCAGCTCTCCACACTTCACTTTCGCCTATGCGTGCAGCTGCAAACGTCTTAAGATGTCGTGCTTGGCCAAAGCTAGCAGCGCATTTTCGGCACTGCAAACAACCTCATCCCCAAACCAACGGACACAAGCTTCCTCGCCTTGCTACCAGGCCGTCGCCTCGTCATCCTGAAACGCACAGTCTGAATGGTAACGTCGCCCGACAGTCCAGATCCTCCGCACTCTTCGACTCGTCTCCTGTTGCACCCTTGACATGCAGCGATAGAGCAGCACTGCTCTAGGTTAAGACGATGCCAGCTAGTGCAAGTTACCTACCCATTCACTGCGCACACAATAACCTTCGACAGGCGCATCTGTCGTCAGAGCACCGCGACACAAACAGCCTGACAAACACCGAATCTGCGGCTAAATGTATGTTGCCGTAAATCGCTAACTGTCCGCGCAGCAGCGCGAGCGAAGCATGTTTCCCGGAAAAACGCAGAAGGGTGCACAAGCTTCATGCTGAATCTTGCCAGCCATTCGCCACACTAAGGCTCTCAGATGCAGATGCAAGTCAAAGCCGCGAATCCTGATCCCCTCAGGTCCGTCCAGCCCGAAGGCGGCTTACTCTCTGCACCACACTCTCCAGTTCTTGTGTCAGATGGGCTCTTCGGCAACCTCAGCTAAAACGTCCGGACAGCCTCGTATCTAGTGCCTAGAACACGCATCTATGACTGCTTCCATGCAGTTTCCAAGATTGCGGAAACACGTCGACAGACTCGTCTCCAATTTATTCAAAGCAAATGAGGACGGGCGACATAGAATAAACACCTGGCAAATGTCTTCTCAACAAATGCTACGCTGGGTAGGCAGGAGATCAAACAGCCACGTTGCGGCTCTCAGTGTCTCCCGCGTGGCCCAGATAAACAACAAAGTAGCTCGACCTAATCTTTAAAGAGCCAACCTGACACATGCCACATCGCTGCTCCTGCGGCCTCGTGATGTGACAAAACAGCGGCCAAGCCTCGCGCTCATATTAAGCCGCCAACAAGCGGTCATCCGCTCCGCACCGCTGACAGCGGGGTCCCGAGAGCAGCGCACTACAATTTTGCTGCCAAACTCCTGCAGCTCTCCACACTTCACTTTCGCCTATGCGTGCAGCTGCAAACGTTTTAAGATGTCGTGCTTGGCCAAAGCTTGCAGCGCATTTTCGGCACTGGAAACAACCTCATCCCCAAACCAACGGACACAAGCTTCCTCGCCTTGCTACCAGGCCGTCGCCTTGTCTTCCTGAAACGCACAGTCTGAATGGTAACGTCGCCCGACAGTCCAGATCCTCCGCACTCTTCGACTCGTCTCCTATTGCACCCTTGACATGCAGCGATAGAGCCGCACTGCTCTACGTTAAGATGCAACCAGCTGGTGCCGGCCCCCTGCCCATTCGTTGCGTACATAATCTTTGGCATACGCCCCTTTTGCCGAAACACCGCAAGGCAGACGCCCTAGAACAGTTCTTGTGAACTGACGGGCGACCACTTGCAGCTTCACAAACACAAACACGCACACTGTAATGGGCTCTGCGATTCCCGCTTGAAACAATGATGTGCACCCACCAGGAACGCGACTGTCGCAGATACCGACCGTCCTGTAAGGTTCCTCATCGTGGAGCAAATCGAGAGCGCCAACGCATAGTTGTGGTACGTACGAGTGCGCGCATGGCGACAGAAGGCCAGTACTGCAGGACACTCTGTAGTAAGCAAGACCGCCGATAGCAGACGAACGACGAAAATGCACGAACGACGCCCTTCGGTGCGGCAGCCTCTGCAGAGCTAGCAACACGGAACAAGCTGCAGCAACCCGCTTACTTGCTGGAATGTCACCACGCGCTCAACTATAAAAAATAGATTCCTGATTGACGAGCCAGCCAATATGTTGTGGCTGCAAAGAATCATTCCAACTCAACTGGATGAAGTGCCACACTAGACAAAGCGGATGCACTTCAGCGGTGAATGCATGCTTCGGGCGACGTACAGTCTTTCAAAACGACACAGCTACCCCTCTCGTCGCAGGCATCTCACGATCGTGGCTCTCATCACCGGCAGAGAGGAAAATACAGGAGGAACAACGCTATGCTTGTCATGCCATGCAAAGAAACGCACATGCCTTGATGCACTGCGCAGACATCTCTGGCACCCGCCACATTCTCAAAATGCGTGCATGGAACAGGCTGGCGACAAACATAAATGCCGGGTCTCGAGGCAGTTTCATGCTGCAAAACTATACAGTGTTTCAGCAATTATAAGCGAAGCTCGTTGGCATATTCCTGTTCATCATCTATGCCAAAACACGCAAACGCGCCTTCGAAGCAAACCGGTAATCCGGCTCATCGATGTAACCCGTCCTGCCAAATTTGTGGAAATGACCGAAACACGCAACCCACTCCCTTGAAGATAAAGACTCCCTGAAAACCGCACTCGCGTTTCAATGAAATTGATGCGCAGAGTGAGGTGTGGCAGCTGGGCGTCACAGAGAAGCGGCGCTTTGGATTACTGCACCACAGCCCGGCAGGTCCGTGTATTACAAGGATTCTGTCTGTTCGCTGCTCTGCTGTGACTCGGCAAAAGTCGGGCTCAATAAACGGCTGTGCGTGTCTCTAGAGGAGACGAAATTCCCATAGTCCGCAGAAGCACGCGCAGCTGGCGGTAATCGTGCCGTCAACATATTGTCCAGGCTCGCTTTCATTGGCAAGGGGCACCCGCGTGTGCCTGGGTCCCCCACGCACCAGGCGCCCTCATAAGCGTCAAAAAGGCAAAAGCGCACCGTTGTCACGCAAAGCCACTGTGACAGCTTCACGCTACTTACGACCTGCACATGCTCGCATGGCGCGGCTATCATGAAGACAGGTGCACAACGCTGCAGCACAGAAATATGTTGTTTCTGTGAGAAAAGCAACTTGGCATCCCCTGCCTCGCCTTCAGGTCAACAAGACATTCGACGGACAACATTACTGTTGTGATGTCAGCTCAGCACCATGTGACGTTCTGCTCTCTCCACTGCTGGGCAACGGAACTTCGGAAACGCCGTCACCCTGGAGGCCAAAAAGCGGAACTGTGGCCCTCAGTGTCTCCCGCCTGGCCCAGATAAACAACAAAGTAGCTCGACCTAATCTTTAAAGAGCCAACCTGACACATGCCACATCGCTGCTCCTGCGGCCTCGTGATGCGACAAAACAGCGGCCAAGCCTCGCGCTCATATTAAGCCGCCAACAAACGGTCATCCGCTCCGCACCGCTGACAGCGGGGTCCCGAGAGCAGCGCACTACAATTTCGCTGCCAAACTCCTGCAGCTCTCCACACTTCACTTTCGCCTATGCGTGCAGCTGCAAACGTTTTAAGATGTCGTGCTTGGCCAAAGCTTGCAGCGCATTTTCGGCACTGGAAACAACCTCATCCCCAAACCAACGGACACAAGTTTCCTCGCCTTGCTACCAGGCCGTCGCCTTGTCTTCCTGAAACGCACAGTCTGAATGGTAACGTCGCCCGACAGTCCAGATTCTCCGCACTCTTCGACTCGTCTCGCGTTGCACCCTTGACATGCAGCGATAGAGCCAAATTCCCTTATTTTCAGATTGGGAAGCTGGTGCAGATTCCCTGTAAACCTCTTGGATCGATAGACGCTTGACAAGTATCGTTTTAGCCAAAAGCACCCAATGTGGATAAAGAAGCTTTATACGCCTTAACGCTTGTTTGCTTGAGTTGATGAATGACTGCTTGAAGCATTGCAAACGGAAACAGGTATTTGCAATGCAGTAGTTACTGCATATCTCAAACATTAATAAATGGACAAAATGATATGACAATCTATAGAACTGATCACTTTGAAGAAGCGCTCACTTTCGAGGGAATCAATAGATTAACGCGCATCTGTGTTATGAATATGCGCGGGTGTAGCGTGCATTTAGAAGGTCGTGGAGAGATAATGCTGCATAGCGCTGTTTACTGCGGACGTTGTGGACGTTCCGATATTGCAAAACGTCGTGAGAAACAGAGGGATATGCACAACAGGACACGCGCATACGGAGGAACGGAAAAAATACCAATAGGAGAGTGTCAAAACGATCCGCCTCTCCATTAAGTCGTTCAGCGTTGTGTTTTTGCGAATCTTTTGTGAAACTGCGGACGCACCTCACACATAATATGCGGGAATACGTGTGCCAACGTAAGAGCACACATGACATGATGCCCAGCTGAGAGACTGCTAATCAAGCATGAATGTGGTAGGAAAAGCAGGTGCCACCAGACAAAACGTTTCCGCAAAAGCGGAGAAGCACAGGTCCAACAAAATCTGGTAAAAGACTGATGCGCCTCGTCCCAGCACATGAACTTCTGCACCAACACGTCGCACGCGCTCGCTGAAGACACCACTCTAGCACGACTTCCCATCCGCCAAGTATTCAATGCAATTGCACACGCCCTGCATCAAGAGTTCCAATATATCTCTCCGCAACCACTGAGACAACCAAGACTGCTGAAGACTGAAAGTGCGAGGCGCTGAATCTAACCGAGCTGAGTGTCATGCCTTTGCAGTGTCTCCCTATGGCCCAGATCGCACCAACTGAACTCCATTATTGACAATGTCGTGAAACATTGTGAAGGCCTTTCGCTTTTCTGCAAAGTTTGTACTGAACGGCTCCATTGCAGGCCGTGCCCTCAAGATGCGCACGCAAATATAATCATTGCAAACGCTTAGCCCTAACGTGCGGGCATTTCAGCGAGCCCTGGGGCTGTTGACACGCCACCACATAACATACCATGACGCTAGCTTGAAAGTGCTACGTGCCGCAATGTCTACACTGACACCAAACCACGGATCCAGTGGTTCAAACAACCGTGCATACTGTAACGAAGCGCTGGTCAAAATGCCAACAGAAGAAACAAGAAACGATGCCCAAACCAATTAATTCACTGAGTTTAGCGAGCCCCTACATAGCTTTCGACGAAGCCATGCAATGCGGGACTCTCAAGGCCGTTCACGTGCTGCAGCGTACTCCCTGTGAGCTCACAATGCCAACGTCGTCCTCTGCACACAGAATGGAAGAAATAGGCGCTCAGCTCTTTCGTCTTTCCCCAAAAACCGCATCTGGCACGCGAAAAGCACAAGGAGAAATACCGGTGTACAACAATGAGGTTATTGGGAGTACGGCACACGAAAAAAACTGGTTTTCTCACCTTGCTACGATGACGATTTAAGTCTGTGACTCATGCAATGGCTGCCCACTGCGAATGAAGGCATTCGCTCCTCGGCAGGTCGAAGCAGTGCCGTGTCTTATTCGGCTAGCATTCCTAGCCGCGAAGGCACCTGACTGCAGACGAAACCGCACCAAAAACAAGTTGTGAACAACGTCGAAGGTACAGACAAAGGCAAAAGTTTCGATTGCGATAAAAGTGACACTCTCAAGAAATTCATCCAATCACAACTGCAGGGCCTGTCAGACAAGCAGCACCAGTCCCTGCAGACACTGACGACTTAACGCAAGCTGCAGCCAAACGCGGGCACGTTGTTCTGAAACATTTTCACGCGGTGCCACAGACACACCTTCTGCAAACAACAAACAGAGCTGCCTTTCATTCCTTTCGAACAACAAATCCAAATTCGCGGCTGCTACGCGTCACAAAGCGTCTGACCTGTAGACGTTGTGGGAGGTATGTGTTTAGATTGCGCCCTTTCAACAAAAGTGGCCAGCCAGTGATGGCGTCTGCGCGTTTCTACTGAGATCCCGCCAACTATCTCGCATCAAGAACGGTTAGCCGGCTCTCTAAAATAAGACGTTGCTCAGCGCCGCGAGACCTTAATTGCTTCCTCGAAAATTCAAGCGAACCCTACTGCAAAACGTCATTTCCGCGTCACCTCGAAAGCTCTGCCAACAGCGGCACATGCTACGCACGCAGTTCCCGAACCTCACGATGTGCTGCACAAGCCGCATCTATTCACCATCTAAACACTCAAACACTGCCCCGCACAGCAGCTGCCATTAGCGCCCTTGATGGAATTTGCAGCGGTGAATCCCTGTGCAGTAACGTCCTCAGACCACACGCAAACGGCATACAACGTTCGCTCTGCAGCTTCTCCAGGACTGCCATGGTTGAATTATGCCAGCTCCGCATGGCGTGTGCAGCTCACGAACTGCATGGCGATGCTTCATTTCATTCTCCGTGCCACTGAAATGACGAACTTGCGTAACGTCGCCGTGTCTTGTTCCGCACGGAGCGTCGTTGGAGCACTTTATGAAGAAGCACTAGTCGCGAAAACCTTGTCACTAGGACTTTGAATAGCAACACAGAAGAAAATTGTCGGCGGGGAAAGCATTAGCGTGAGTGCCAAAGGTGGACAAAAAATCTAAAGGGTGGGCACATTAAGTCGGTTCGGCACAGAAGTAGACAGCTATCACTGAAAGAACTAAGACATGTTTCGAGGGTGCCGCATACCCTGCGGCCTGTGCAGCCCAGAAGAATCCAAAAAAAAAAAAAAAAAAAAAAAAA
>NW_013543456.1:18868-147493 GCF_000499545.2 Eimeria tenella
GTTCGTGACACTGCCATGAAAGCAAAAGACGCACGCTCTGAAGTCCGCACAAACACGACCGCGTTGAACCTGTTTCGTTTTCCCAGCGCCATCGCGCGCCACCGAACATCAACAAATGAAACACATACCAAGCTCTGCCCAACCTGATTGCTCCAACACACCAATAACAATGCGAAGCCACCTGCTGTTATCTAGCTCTCTCCCCAAACACCACGCGAAGCAGCATTGTCGCCAGGGAAACAAATACAATTCAGTACGCCACCTCAGTATCCTTCGCACAGTTCGTGCATAGGGAGTCAGAAGCGACCAAACCAAGGCCTAAACCTGTAGAGGTAAGCCCCATCAAGATGACACTTATTACACACTGTCTGCACGTGCAACGCAGTCAGCACCTTCTAGCGACATTCAGCCACTCTGTCTGTTAGCCGATTCACAATTTGGTGCAGTATTCCAACTGCGTACACGCCACAAACGCATGCATCTTAACACCCCGTTTCTGTGCCTTGATTATCCTCCAAGACCTGATGCAACGACCAGCTGAGAGACTGCTAGCCAAGCATGATTCTGGTGCGAAAAGCAACTGCCACGATAGCACTGGACACCGTGCAATTGCCAACAACGCGGGCCAGCCAGACACGCAAAGAGGTATCGAGCTCTGAGAGAGCACAAAAGGTTCGTGACACTGCCATGAAAGCAAAAGACGCACGCTCTGAAGTCCGCACAAACACGACCGCGTTGAACCTGTTTCGTTTTCCCAGAGCCATCGCGCGCCACCGAACATCAACAAATGAAACACATACCAAGCTCTGCCCAACCTGATTGCTCCAACACACCAATAACAATGCGAAGCCACCTGCTGTTATCTAGCTCTCTCCCCAAACACCACGCGAAGCAGCATTGTCGCCAGGGAAACAAATACAATTCAGTACGCCACCTCAGTATCCTTCGCACAGTTCGTGCATAGGGAGTCAGAAGCGACCAAACCAAGGCCTAAACCTGTAGAGGTAAGCCCCATCAAGATGACACTTATTAGACACTGTCTGCACGTGCAATGCAGTCAGCACCTTCTAGCGAAATTTAGCCACTCTGTCTATTAGCCAATTCACAATTTGATGCAGCATTCCAACTGCGTACACGCCACAAACGCATGCATCTTAACACCCCGTTTCTGTGCCTTGATTATCCTCCAAGACCTGATGCAATGACCAGCTGAGAGACTGCTAGTCTAGCATGAACCTGGTGCGAAAAGCGACTGCCACGATAGCACTGAACACCGTGCAATTGCCAACAACGCGGGTCAGCCAGACACGCAAAGAGATATCGAGCTCTGAGAGAGCACAAAAGGTTCGTGACACTGCCATGAAAGCAAAAGACGCACGCTCTGAAGTCCGCACAAACACGACCGCGTTGAACCTGTTTCGTTTTCCCAGCGCCATCGCGCGCCACCGAACATCAACAATGAAACGCATACCAAGCTCTGCCCAACCTGATTGCTCCAACACACCAATAACAATGCGAAGCCACCTGCTGTTATCTAGCTCTCTCCCCAAACACCACGCGAAGCAGCATTGTCGCCAGGGAAACAAATACAATTCAGTACGCCACCTCAGTATCCTTCGCACAGTTCGTGCATAGGGAGTCAGAAGCGACCAAACCAAGGCCTAAACCTGTAGAGGCAAGCACCATCAAGATGACACTTATTACACACTGTCTGCACGTGCAACGCAGTCAGCACCTTCTAGCGACATTCAGCCACTCTGTCTGTTAGCCGATTCACAATTTGGTGCAGTATTCCAACTGCGTACACGCCACAAACGCATGCATCTTAACACCCCGTTTCTGTGCCTTGATTATCCTCCAAGACCTGATGCAACGACCAGCTGAGAGACTGCTAGCCAAGCATGATTCTGGTGCGAAAAGCAACTGCCACGATAGCACTGGACACCGTGCAATTGCCAACAACGCGGGCCAGCCAGACACGCAAAGAGGTATCGAGCTCTGAGAGAGCACAAAAGGTTCGTGACACTGCCATGAAAGCAAAAGACGCACGCTCTGAAGTCCGCACAAACACGACCGCGTTGAACCTGTTTCGTTTTCCCAGAGCCATCGCGCGCCACCGAACATCAACAAATGAAACACATACCAAGCTCTGCCCAACCTGATTGCTCCAACACACCAATAACAATGCGAAGCCACCTGCTGTTATCTAGCTCTCTCCCCAAACACCACGCGAAGCAGCATTGTCGCCAGGGAAACAAATACAATTCAGTACGCCACCTCAGTATCCTTCGCACAGTTCGTGCATAGGGAGTCAGAAGCGACCAAACCAAGGCCTAAACCTGTAGAGGTAAGCCCCATCAAGATGACACTTATTAGACACTGTCTGCACGTGCAATGCAGTCAGCACCTTCTAGCGAAATTTAGCCACTCTGTCTATTAGCCAATTCACAATTTGATGCAGCATTCCAACTGCGTACACGCCACAAACGCATGCATCTTAACACCCCGTTTCTGTGCCTTGATTATCCTCCAAGACCTGATGCAACGACCAGCTGAGAGACTGCTAGTCTAGCATGAACCTGGTGCGAAAAGCAACTGCCACGATAGCACTGAACACCGTGCAATTGCCAACAACGCGGGCCAGCCAGACACGCAAAGAGATATCGAGCTCTGAGAAAGCACAAAAGGTTCGTGACACTGCCATGAAAGCAAAAGACGCACGCTCTGAAGTCCGCACAAACACGACCGCGTTGAACCTGTTTCGTTTTCCCAGCGCCATCGCGCGCCACCGAACATCAACAATGAAACGCATACCAAGCTCTGCCCAACCTGATTGCTCCAACACACCAATAACAATGCGAAGCCACCTGCTGTTATCTAGCTCTCTCCCCAAACACCACGCGAAGCAGCATTGTCGCCAGGGAAACAAATACAATTCAGTACGCCACCTCAGTATCCTTCGCACAGTTCGTGCATAGGGAGTCAGAAGCGACCAAACCAAGGCCTAAAACTGTAGAGGCAAGCACCATCAAGATGACACTTATTACACACTGTCTGCACGTGCAACGCAGTCAGCACCTTCTAGCGACATTCAGCCACTCTGTCTGTTAGCCGATTCACAATTTGGTACAGTATTCCAACTGCGTACACGCCACAAACGCATGCATCTTAACACCCCGTTTCTGTGCCTTGATTATCCTCCAAGACCTGATGCAACGACCAGCTGAGAGACTGCTAGCCAAGCATGATTCTGGTGCGAAAAGCAACTGCCACGATAGCACTGGACACCGTGCAATTGCCAACAACGCGGGCCAGCCAGACACGCAAAGAGGTATCGAGCTCTGAGAGAGCACAAAAGGTTCGTGACACTGCCATGAAAGCAAAAGACGCACGCTCTGAAGTCCGCACAAACACGACCGCGTTGAACCTGTTTCGTTTTCCCAGCGCCATCGCGCGCCACCGAACATCAACAATGAAACGCATACCAAGCTCTGCCCAACCTGATTGCTCCAACACACCAATAACAATGCGAAGCCACCTGCTGTTATCTAGCTCTCTCCCCAAACACCACGCGAAGCAGCATTGTCGCCAGGGAAACAAATACAATTCAGTACGCCACCTCAGTATCCTTCGCACAGTCCGTGCATAGGGAGTCAGAAGCGACCAAACCAAGGCCTAAAACTGTAGAGGCAAGCACCATCAAGATGACACTTATTACACACTGTCTGCACGTGCAACGCAGTCAGCACCTTCTAGCGGCATTCAGCCACTCTGTCTGTTAGCCGATTCACAATTTGGTGCAGTATTCCAACTGCGTACACGCCACAAACGCATGCTTCTTAACAGGGCGTTACTGCGCTTTAATCAATCTAAAAGTACATGATGCGATTCCCAGCTGAGAGACTGCTAGTCAAGCATGAATGTGGTAGGAAAAGCAGGTGCCACCAGACAAATGTTTCCGCAAAAGCGGAGAAGCACAGGTCAACAACATCTGGTAAAAGACTGATGCGCCTCGTCCCAGCACATGAACTTCTGCACCAACACGTCGCACGCGCTCGCTGAAGACACCACTCTAGCACGACTTCCCATCCGCCAAGTATTCAATGCAATTGCACACGCCCTGCATCAAGAGTTCCAATATATCTCTCCGCAACCACTGAGACAACCAAGACTGCTGAAGACTGAAAGTGCGAGGCGCTGAATCTAACCGAGCTGAGTGTCATGCCTTTGCAGTGTCTCCCTATGGCCCAGATCGCACCAACTGAACTCCATTATTGACAATGTCGTGAAACATTGTGAGGGCCTTTCGCTTTTCTGCAAAGTTTGTACTGAACGGCTCCATTGCAGGCCGTGCCCTCAAGATGCGCACGCAAATATAATCATTGCAAACGCTTAGCCCTAACGTGCGGGCATTTCAGCGAGCCCTGGGGCTGTTGACACGCCGCCACATAACATACCATGACGCTAGCTTGAAAGTGCTACGTGCCGCAATGTCTACACTGACACCAAACCACGGATCCAGTGGTTCAAACAACCGTGCATACTGTAACGAAGCGCTGGTCAAAATGCCAACAGAAGAAACAAGAAACGATGCCCAAACCAATTAATTCACTGAGTTTAGCGAGCCCCTACATAGCTTTCGACGAAGCCATGCAATGCGGGACTCTCAAGGCCGTTCACGTGCTGCAGCGTACTCCCTGTGAGCTCACAATGCCAACGTCGTCCTCTGCACACAGAATGGAAGAAATAGGCGCTCAGCTCTTTCGTCTTTCCCCAAAAACCGCATCTGGCACGCGAAAGCACAAGGAGAAATACCGGTGTACAACAATGAGGTTATTGGGAGTACGGCACACGAAAAAAACTGGTTTTCTCACCTTGCTACGATGACGATTTAAGTCTGTGACTCATGCAATGGCTGCCCACTGCGAATGAAGGCATTCGCTCCTCGGCAGGTCGAAGCAGTGCCGTGTCTTATTCGGCTAGCATTCCTAGCCGCGAAGGCACCTGACTGCAGACGAAACCGCACCAAAAACAAGTTGTGAACAACGTCGAAGGTACAGACAAAGGCAAAAGTTTCGATTGCGATAAAAGTGACACTCTCAAGAAATTCACCCAATCACAACTGCAGGGCCTGTCAGACAAGCAGCACCAGTCCCTGCAGACACTGACGACTTAACGCAAGCTGCAGCCAAACGCGGGCACGTTGTTCTGAAACATTTTCACGCGGTGCCACAGACACACCTTCTGCAAACAACAAACAGAGCTGCCTTTCATTCCTTTCGAACAACAAATCCAAATTCGCGGCTGCTACGCGTCACAAAGCGTCTGACCTGTAGACGTTGTGGGAGGTAGGTGTTTAGATTGCGCCCTTTCAACAAAAGTGGCCAGCCAGTGATGGCGTCTGCGCGTTTCTACTGGGATCCCGCCAACTATCTCGCATCAAGAACGGCCAGCCGGCTCTTTAAAATAAGACGTTGCTCAGCGCCGCGAGACCTTAATTGCTTCCTCGAAAATTCAAGCGAACCCTACTGCAAAACGTCATTTCCGCGTCACCTCGAAAGCTCTGCCAACAGCGGCACATGCTACGCACGCAGTTCCCGAACCTCACGATGTGCTGCACAAGCCGCATCTATTCACCATCTAAACACTCAAACACTGCCCCGCACAGCAGCTGCCATTAGCGCCCTTGATGGAATTTGCAGCGGTGAATCCCTGTGCAGTAACGTCCTCAGACCACACGCAAACCGCATACAACGTTCGCTCTGCAGCTTCTCCAGGACTACCATGATTGAATTATGCCAGCTCCGCATGGCGTGTGCAGCTCACGAACTGCATGGCGATGCTTCATTTCATTCTCCGTGCCACTGAAATGACGAACTTGCGTAACGTCGCCGTGTCTTGTTCCGCACGGAGCGTCGTTGGAGCACTTTATGAAGAAGCACTAGTCGCGAAAACCTTGTCACTAGGACTTTGAATAGCAACACAGAAGAAAATTGTCGGCGGGGAAAGCATTAGCGTGAGTGCCAAAGGTGGACAAAAAATCTAAAGGGTGGGCACATTAAGTCGGTTCGGCACAGAAGTAGACAGCTATCACTGAAAGAACTAAGACATGTTTCGAGGGTGCCGCATACCCTGCGGCCTGTGCAGCCCAGAAGAATCCACAGAAATGCAGAATGCTCTCACAGGCCCCAAGACACCGCCAAATCCAATAGCTTGTACTTCAACAACCAGCTGATACAGATTCACGGCTTGTGTAGCACTCAGGGCCTACTTTCTGGGGATTGCATTCGCGATACGCTGGGAAGGTCTAGCCCTTCAATTTGCTCTCCCAAAGTGTCAGAACGCCTGCTCTGCCTTTCGAAGCAACAATTGAACTCGTCTGGAATCCTATTCGTCGGACTCGACTTGTTTTCCCTTTCCTCTGTGGACCACGCATAGTGTAACCCACCGCATGAGACGTTGAACACACCGCATAACTTGGCTACATAACGCCGCTGAAGCGACGCTTCAAAGCGCGGCCCTGGCAATCCTCGTTCATTTAAAACTGAGGCTCACGTGCATCGGCTCTGATCAAAATGCGGGCAGGCACCGCAGCGTCGAAGCAAGTCAAACTCGGTAGTCCGGGTAAGACGGCGAAACGTTCATACCACTGCCATGTGCGCCTGTGCAGTGCAGTAAGTCGTAAGAAGATCTGCAAACAGAAAGCTGCCATATGGAAGAACACGCCGCCTGTGGTGTGCTGCGCGTGCCAGCTGTACCTGTAATCCTGGCCAAAATTCCGCTACACCCTTTCGGCGGAATATGGTGCGTGCGGCAAAATGGCTTCACGCTCGCATAAACAGCTTACGACTTTCGACCAAATGGTGTAAGTCTCAAATGGCCACGTTCTGCACCAGGGCATTCGCGGAAAAACGCAAAAAAAGTCGACGAAGGCCCGCTGCTGACACACACAGAGACATATCACGCTGCGGTTTCGTGATACTGCCATGAAAGCAAAAGACGCACGCTCTGAGGGGCGCACAAACACGTCCGCGTTGAACCTGTTTCTTTTTCCCAGCGCCATCGCGCGCCACCGAACATCAACAATGAAACGCATACCATGCTCTGCCCAACCTGATTGCTCCAACACACCAATAACAATGCGAAGCCACCTGCTGTTATCTAGCTCTCTCCCCAAACACCACGCGAAGCAGCATTGTCGCCAGGGAAACAAATACAATTCAGTACGCCACCTCAGTATCCTTCGCACAGTCCGTGCATAGGGAGTCAGAAGCGACCAAACCAAGGCCTAAAACTGTAGAGGCAAGCACCATCAAGATGACACTTATTACACACTGTCTGCACGTGCAACGCAGTCAGCACCTTCTAGCGACATTCAGCCACTCTGTCTGTTAGCCGATTCACAATTTGGTGCAGTATTCCAACTGCGTACACGCCACAAACGCATGCTTCTAACACGGCGTTACTGCGCTTTAATCAACCTAAAAGTACATGATGCGATTCCCAGCTGAGAGACTGCTAGTCAAGCATGAATGTGGTAGGAAAAGCAGGTGCCACCAGACAAATGTTTCCGCAAAAGCGGAGAAGCACAGGTCAACAACATCTGGTAAAAGACTGATGCGCCTCGTCCCAGCACATGAACTTCTGCACCAACACGTCGCACGCGCTCGCTGAAGACACCACTCTAGCACGACTTCCCATCCGCCAAGTATTCAATGCAATTGCACACGCCCTGCATCAAGAGTTCCAATATATCTCTCCGCAACCACTGAGACAACCAAGACTGCTGAAGACTGAAAGTGCGAGGCGCTGAATCTAACCGAGCTGAGTGTCATGCCTTTGCAGTGTCTCCCTATGGCCCAGATCGCACCAACTGAACTCCATTATTGACAATGTCGTGAAACCTTGTGAGGGCCTTTCGCTTTTCTGCAAAGTTTGTACTGAACGGCTCCATTGCAGGCCGTGCCCTCAAGATGCGCACGCAAATATAATCATTGCAAACGCTTAGCCCTAACGTGCGGGCATTTCAGCGAGCCCTGGGGCTGTTGACACGCCGCCACATAACATACCATGACGCTAGCTTGAAAGTGCTACGTGCCGCAATGTCTACACTGACACCAAACCACGGATCCAGTGGTTCAAACAACCGTGCATACTGTAACGAAGCGCTGGTCAAAATGCCAACAGAAGAAACAAGAAACGATGCCCAAGGCAATTCACTGAGTTTAGCGAGCCCCTACATAGCTTTCGACGAAGCCATGCAATGCGGAACTCTCAAGGGCGTTCACATGCTGCAGCGTACTCCCTGTGAGCTCACAATGCCAGCGTCGTCCTCTGCACACAGAATGGAAGGAAGAGGCGCTCAGCTCTTTCGTCTTTCCCCAACAGCCGCACGTTGTACGCGCAATGCAGAAAGAGGATTACGAGAATGTGCAATAATATTGTCGAGAGTATTGCATTTGGGAAAACGCCAGCAGCTATGTATTTGTGCAGTGTTAGGTGAATTGGAGGATTCCCAGATTTACGTACGCCATGCAGCGTTACAGAACTCTTTGGCTCTTTGCCCAAGGAAACAAGGTTGTAACATGGGTTTTGTAAGTGCCCGTTAGAGCCTGCTGACTTTCCACTCAAACAACAGCGGGCACTAAATGCACTTTCTGCTAAACAAAACTCTGCAGCCTACGTTGCATACTTTTTTGACTTGGGTAGCCAACGTAGAATGCGACATCTGTGAAAACGTGCTCCACTATCCAGGGAGCCAGCAATGTATAATCGTGTGAGCTGTGGCAATCTTTGCGGGCCAATCCAACCCCACCTGCCTCCACCTAAATGTATCAAGTACTCACATGTGTCCCAGTACACGCATAAGCACTAAACGACTTTAACTTAGCCCTACTGCGCGCACACGTCGTCGACGGCTTAAATGCTCAGCGCGTCCATGGCAGTACCGGTGTGTAGGTTATCTCCGCAATAATATTTAAAAATGGCTCCAGAAGTAGCTGCGATAGTGAATATTGTATTTCTATGCCTCAGGAAATGACACTAAAAGAGAAACCTCCTTGCCCAAGGTTACTCACTGCGTTAAACGCATCCTGTTCTAGTTATCTGTGTTTACCAGTGTTCAATGGTTAAGGCTGCTCCTGCCATAAAACGCACTCCCTGAGAGCAAGCAGAAGCAAATCCGTGCTCTGCTAATAATAATTTTAGTACCTTTTATATGGCTATCTCGCAATATCGGAGCAGCCACCACTAATGTGTAAGCTGTATGTGGAGGCAAGGGGACTGCTATGCAGAAGAAGCCACTAGAGCAATGTGATAAAAGGAAAAAAATAAGAGTGAGCGTCTTGCTGCGAAGTTGGCTGAACTGGACAAATTTGGATTTTACACTGTCTCTACCAAGCTTGGTAGAACTTGTTGGTTACTTGGTAAAAGAAAGCAGCGAGTAGCTTGCTCCAATTAACTCGCGCGAAAATTCGCTAACGTGACACTCAAACAATAGCAGACATTAAACATACTTTCTGCTAGATTCCTGCCGCCTGCATCTCAAACTATGCGCTGCTTTGGGTCGACAGCCACTGTGCCGTCAAACAACCCAAAATGTGGAACCTGTGAAAACCATCATGCAATATATCAGCAAGAACTTCAGAACCTCAACCGTGGGAGGTGTGGTAATACATGCAGAGCGGCAATCCAACCCAATAAAACTCTGCCGAAAGAAACTAGATCTAATCGTTTTTCCTTTGTACATATGCATGAAATGACCACAATACGCGCTGCGTCCATATCATTGCCCAAAACGACAGCCAGACATAATTGGAGTAATGCTCATACTTCTTTCACTTTCCACGACACACTCACGTATTCTCGATTTGTTGGTGGTGTTCTTAACATGCAGCCAACCTCTTTAAAGAACGCGATAGCGACGAAACGAGTCTCGGAAGCGTCGATGTACCCAATGTCACATTATCGGCGGAGCGAAGATAGGGGCCCGTCCCGCGGCAGCACTTCGGAAATCGGTGTGTATCCATTCGTTAAATACAAGCTGGCAGTAGCTTGTGAGAGACATGGCAGCGCACAGCCTGAGAACTCAGACCGTGTTCATGAGCCCATGACGTTCCTGCACACATAACCACACGTGACCCCTGCTGTTGGCCTCTCCCAAAACAATCCCGATACACATTCCCGAAAAGTACAAAATATAGTTCTCGTCCAGCGGCACGTCAACTAGCCGGCCAATGCGCAACGTGTGCATAGCCACTCTGCATTTTTGCTGTAGGGTTTCCCACCACCCCGCACACAAACAGGATCTCTTGGTGGAGGTAAGTGACACGCAAATCCACTGAAACAACTAGACCTCACAGTCCGTCGTCTATGACACATGCAACAAAGGCCCACAGTTGTCTTTCACAAAACACACGTACGCTTGCAAGGCCTTCATCCTCAGTGACACCGCAATGAACGCAACAACTGCTGCTTTCTCGTTCACGCCTTAAATTAGCTCCAAAACAAGTGAGACGTGCGTTTGAATTTTGTTTCATAAAGCACCTCCCCGGATATAAACGGCCTACAGGATGACACTCCAACAACCACTCGGAGCTGCTCTATTGTCGAATGTGCATCGCAAATCCTGGGCCCCAGTGCGAATCCCCGCACATGCATGCAAGATTCTGCACAACGCTTCTGCGTATGCATTGCTTACACTATCCACGAAAACAACCAGAAATGATCCAAATGCCAGCACACCAAAAAAGTAGCACGAAATGCAGCAACAAATTCGCCCGATACCTAGCGCTGTAAGCAACGACGTTCAGGACTTTCTGCTTTGCAAACTGAGCCGATTCAACGCAAAGACAGCAGTCTCTCAATGGGGTCAGATTACCTCTCAGCTCCCAGTGACGCTGAACGTCTCAGCACAGAGTTTTTTCTCCACCGCAATCACGTCGCTGAAGCGTGCATGACACTTCAGGTGGCAATTTTCACTGCGCCATAACAAGTATCTCGACAGCATCGGAAGTGGTTTGTAGCAAAAGAGTGTCAACCTCCTCATTGCCTTCTCTGGGCAATTTACTGCACTCCACGAAACAGAGCATCCACCAGTGCTTGAATTCTTTTCCACGTTGCTGACGCATCCAATGACACATTTTCCGCAGCGCGAAGATTTTCGGTCCGCACCGCGGCAGCATTTCAGTCGGTGTATTCGTTGGAGTTAAATGGAATATGATAGAAGAGGCGGAACAGAGAAAAGGAGAAGTTAGAACGTTCGCAGCCTTGCTTGAAAGAAGCACTTGCAGTAACTTCGAGTCAAAGGAATTTGATCAAAACGCATTCCAGAAGCCGCAGAAGCTCTGCCGCATTCAAGAAGTGAATCAACTGGAGTAAAAGAAAAACCCCGAGGGCCAGAAACCGCAGCAAACACACCCAGTTGCAGCCGCACCAGCAGTAGAAGCAGAAAACAGATAGCAGTAGCAGCAGGAAACAAGCAGCTGTAAAAAGGTAACAGCAAGGGAATGAAAGTGAGAGCCAGCAGCAGCAGCAGCAGCACAACAATAAGGTATAGAACCAAACGACGCGTCCGTGCAGCAAGAAATTTTCTGAAGACTTGGCAGACACAAAGGGCTCCACTCTGGCAGTGGACTCGTGAGGCACACGCAACGCACAGTCTGAGAATGCAAACAGCGTTCGTGAGCCCATGACGTTCCTGCACATATCACACATCAATACACGTGACCCTTGCAGTTCGTCCCTTTCCAAATAGTACCCACCTACAATTTCGAAAAGTGTATAGTGCCATTGTCGTAGAGCCGCTGCACTCTGGAGTGCAGCTTTACACCAGACCAAAAGACCATCAACGAAACTCTGGCTCCTCTCACACCCCAACTACACACGACAACAAATCATTTGACCAAAACCCCAACACCGCTTGTATCACAACGCTATACAAATTCCGACCGGCAATCCAGCAATCCATTCCCCAATGGGCACTGGCAAACCAGATCACATGCGCCGAAGATCCCCAGATGTCGCCCAACGGCAAACCAATCAGACACAAACCACCCACCGCACAAACACCTAGCCTCAAACGCACGTCCTTCCAGGTAACGGCGACCCATCCAACAACAATCATATCCAACACAACGCCCAACCCACCCACCTAACCAACAAGCCGCGAAACCCTTCGTCCCCATCCAGCACACGAACACACTGCAGCAAAGCTTTTCAGCAGACAACGCTCCATCAACACTGCAAAGTCCTCAACTCCCACGGACGTACCACTCCGCGCGTTACAGCAAAGAAGTGCGAGGAACGTCCACTCAAACCAAACACCTTCACCCCACTCTCCTCTTCGTCACATGCAACAAAAGTCTAACATACTTCCTGCACACACACACACACACACACGCGCACACACAAGTGCATACCACGTCACTACACTCGTTCCGACCGGCATTGTAGTAGTTCACTTCAACCTGGGCAACGCCTAACCAGATCACATGAACCGAAGATCCCCAGATGTCGCCCAACGGCAAACCAATCAGACACAAACCACCCACCGCACAAACACCTAGCCTCAAACGCACGTCCTTCCAGGTAACGGCGCCCCATCCAACAACAATCATATCCAACACAACGCCCAACCCACCCACCTAACCAACAAGCCGCGAAACCCTTCGTCCCCATCCAGCACACGAACACACTGCAGCAAAGCTTTTCAGCAGACAACGCTCCATCAACACTGCAAAGTCCTCAACTCCCACGGACGTACCACTCCGCGCGTTACAGCAAAGAAGTGCGAGGAACGTCCACTCAAACCAAACACCTTCACCCCACTCTCCTCTTCGTCACATGCAACAAGCCTCTAACATACTTCCTGCACACACACACACACACACACAAGCGAGCACACACAAGTGCATACCACGTCACTACACTCGTTCCGACCGGCATTGTAGTAGTTCACTTCAACCTGGGCAACGCCTAACCAGATCACATGCACCGAAGATCCCCAGATGTCGCCCAACGGCAAACCAATCAGACACCAACCACCCACCGCACAAACACCTAGCCTCAAACGCACGTCCTTCCAGGTAACGGCGACCCATCCAACAACAATCATATCCAACACAACGCCCAACCCACCCACCTAACCAACAAGCCGCGAAACCCTTCGTCCCCATCCAGCACACGAACACACTGCAGCAAAGCTTTTCAGCAGACAACGCTCCATCAACACTGCAAAGTCCTCAACTCCCACGGACGTACCACTCCGCGCGTTACAGCAAAGAAGTGCGAGGAACGTCCACTCAAACCAAACACCTTCACCTCACTCTCCTCTTCGTCACATGCAACAAAAGTCTAACATACTTCCTGCACACACACACACACACACACACAAGCCCGCATACACAAGTGCATACCACGTCACTACACTGGTTCCGACCGGCATTGTAGTAGTTCACTTCAACCTGGGCAACGCCTAACCAGATCACATGCACCGAAGATCCCCGGATGTCGCCCAACGGCAAACCAATCAGACACCAACCACCCACCGCACAAACACCTAGCCTTAAACGCACGTCCTTCCGGGTAACGGCGCCCCATCCAACAACAATCATATCCAAAACAGCGCCCAACCCACCCACCTAACCAACACGCCGCGAAACCCTTCGTCCCCATCCAGCACACCAACACACTGCAGCAAAGCTTCTCAGCAGACAACACTTCATAAGCATCGCAGAGTCCTTCACCCTCATGAACATCCTAATCCGCAATTTGCAGAGGAACATTGCGGCGAGGATTTCGTGGGACCAGTCGACGTCACGCCTGTGCTGCGTTGAACAAGCGTGCAAAATACTCCCTGTTAACACAGACGCACACGCGCAAACACACACACGCGCATACACACACACTCATTCCACATGACTGCACTAATTCCAACCGGCATCGCAGTAGTTCAGTTCCAATTGAGCAGCGTCAAACCACATTCCATTCAGTGAAGATCCATGGATGTCACCTAACGGCAAATCATTCGTACAGCTGCTACCGCCAAGGACCTAGCCTCAAACACACTTCCTACGAGATAACAACTCCTCATTCAGCAGAAATCACTTTCAGAGCAGCGTCCCACGCATCCACCGAGCGAAAACGCCTCGAGGCACTTCATCGTATTGATCACCTACAGCGGCTTACCTTTTTCTGCCATTCGATACATCAGGCGGGGAGAGTGCCACATTCTGGTTTTACTGGGACTGTGAGAAACTGGTTTGTTCCCGGAATAGCTGTGGTTCAACGGGGCCTGTGCTGGGATGCGGCTACTACAATGTTTGACTGCCCGCATTGCGTGAGTAGACACCCCCGCATTGCCGTATCTTATTCTGCTTTGCCTCCATCTCCCAAGATAGACAAAGGTAATCGTTATCAAATCCGCGATAAAACCCGACTACCTGTGTTATCAATGAATCTCATACGAGCAGAGACAACGTAGGCGATGATATGCGGATGGGAATTGTACAGGACGAACGATTGCTCATGTTCGCTGAAAAGCTTCTGTTGAACACATTGGCATTTTAACGCGGCAAACTAACCAGCTGGCGATACAGGAATCGTGTTTTAAGCCTGTGTGTGCGCAAGGCTTTTCACTATAGTGAAGCTGCACTGGGCCATGTCCCATTTGGCACCATGTTTCACACGAAAGTAGCAGCCGCGGCCATCAATGAAACCAAAGCTCGACAATAATGCAAAATACTGGAAACGAATCTATGCAGAGACAAGACGTGGCGTCTAAAATAAGCAAAATGCATACTGTAGCATTTCGTATAGTTGTTTGGAAACCCTTCAAATCATATACGCTCGCCGCACTCCCTGAAGGCTCAGAAAGCATGTTCAGGGCGATTGCGCATAGAAATTGCTCAAAAACGCTCAGAGATCAGCTCAAAGAACTTAAAAGGCTGTCCTCTATATGCAGTGAACTCACATTTTGTTGCGCAGCATGCTACAACTGATGCAAAGCAGCAGGCCTAGAAATATCACAGAATGAACAGAGCTTTGCATATGCGCGCCTGTCCAGCTCATTGCCTTAACTGTCTTTAATTTCATTGGAAAACGGCCAAGAAGACAGGAAGACGATGAAAATATTGCGACAAAATGTTTCAACTCAGTTCCTCAACAACTGCATGTACTTCGACGATCAAAGCCTGACTAGGTTGTACTGAGCAGCAGATCCAGTATAGTAACCAAAGTCACGCTCATTCGTCATAGAAGCAATGCCTCTACCACACATTCATGTGGCAACTGAAGCGCACGTTCTTTTGCGATTAGGTTGTTTCCCTAACGTCTCTTTTAATGAGACCACATAGACTTCACTCACACACAAAACGACACACAGTATAGCGGACAGAACTGGAGGGAGTAGTAGCCATCATAGAGGCACAATCTATCTGTCCACGTTTGAAATTCGTGATGCAGTAACAGGTCTGATAGAGTATACTCTTTGGGTCTGCCGAAAAGCAAAAGGCAGCGTACGGTGATATCATGGGGAGCAAGTTTACATCGTAACAAGCAATCCGCATTCCTGTAGGACTAACGGGCAAGTAATTATGCATATTTGCATTCGAAGCGACCTCATCGTGTTCGGGACAATTGCGTGCACATATGCAGTCACACGGGTTCCTGTGCTAGCCGTGTTAGACACGTTACCTCCACGTCAGATCCATAGAGTTACGAACTTCCTGCAAGGCAAGTGTCGCAGTGTCAGCCAAACTTTTCTTTAGCAGCAGCGTTGCCGTCGATGTACTTTTTTGGAAGCGCATGTTCCAAAACAGTCAGGCTTTGCATTGCAGCAAAAGGCACCCGCAACAAAAATTATACCTACCGATACCACTACCACTTGAAAGGATTGGTAAAGCGGCTGATCAATGATGCTGTTTCGTGATTGAAACCGAATAGCTTCAACTAGAGCAGCACAGTCTGTCCGTGGGAGCTGCACTTTCATTGACGTCCATCGATACAACAAAAACATGACCAATGGCAAAAGATTCCCTTCTCTCTAAAACAGTCAGGCTTGTATACTATTTGTCGATTGGCGGGAACAGAGTGAAGCTGCTGCTTACCTGCTGCGCTTCCAAATGTGCTTCTCTGTTAGCGTACCTAGGGTCACCTGATTCACCAGCTAAGACGACTTTGACCTCCATAAGCCACATATTTAATTTTACATTTTTGTCGGGGCAGAGGTGGAGAGAAAAGCTTTCTATCTTAACAAACCAGCAAAATTTAGCTGGTTGATCTCTGGACTGTTTATCTAGTTCTGCTTCAGCGTAAGGCTCGTTGTGTTATGACTTTTACTTCTTTTCCGCGTACTGGTGTCCAGCTGCGCTGAAGTAAAGTCGTGAAGAATACTTAGCACTATGCGTAGGGTATGTCTCAAATGAGGGCCCTTCGACTGTGAATTCTATATCCTCAATGGCATCATGCATACTATTCTGTGCAGGGCATTAGCAGGCTCACACACTGGAAATCAGCATATAGCAACATGGGATATGCTAGTTTAACCCCAGGCAGAGATTCTGTAAACATTAAACACCTAACGGTGAAGTCACCAGCGATGCCACTAATTGTGAATCAGGCACGCGATCCTAGAGAGTCTGCTCACAAAAGTACAAGGCTAAGGCCCGGCAGAAGCGTTCAGGGCGACAGAGGTACCGCATCGACACCATACCTATGGGTGATGTTTCTTCTGATGGTGTGTGCACTCCCCAGTAAGCACAATGCGAGGCCATTGCATCAGAATCAAGACTTGCAACTAGAAGCATTCGCCGTGACTCGTCAGATCCAATAAGCAGAATGCGAGGCCAGTGCATCAGAATCAAGACTTGCAACTAGAAACATTCGCCGTGACTTGTCAGATCCCCGCAACAGATTTCTATGCTCACAAACTGGTATTCGCACACGAGGCATTTTCAGAATAAAGTGACGCAGCGCGTGAAAGTCATCTGAATGAAAATGTTTCGGCAACGTAGTAAAGCCCTTTAAGAGGAGCATCGGTGTGCCATTAGTAATAACGGGATCGCGTAGACCGAAACCATGGTGTTGTTAGACAGTGAACCAAAAATTGCACGGTTTTTCAGCAAATGGCCACTTGCGCCCGACACGAGCCGCTACATAGCAATATGTTTTGGCGGTCCAATGTTTTCCTGTGCCTGAACTGCTGCTGTGATTCACATCGGCTACCACGCAAAATGTTAGGGAGAAGGCCGACTGCCCTCCCAGATCGCCACTGTTGTCGAAAACCCTATCAGCTCGAAAAAAGACCCTACGTGAAATATTTGCCGCAGCCACGGGAAAATGTTTTCAGTAAATAACGTTGTTCTCACGTATTGTCCTATACGAAATTTAGTTGCTGTATAAATACCCAGCTGCATACAGGTAACTCCGTTACAAGAGCAAGTTTCATTCAGTTCACTGTATTCGGAAGGGAGCCGCAAGAGTGCCGTTTGAGGAACGAAACGTCCATCCTTAACTCGAAAATTCACTCAATTAGATTTTTGGTAGTCACCCACAATCTTAAATTTGGTAACATACGCCTGTGCAGTGACTAGCGTCCCTTGAACATACGAAGATGTGGAGCACCACACCAGAAGAGTGAGTTAAAGGCTAAAATGCAAAAGCAATTTCGGAGAGCTAATATCCCATGCCGGCAGAGGAAAGGCTTCACTGATCGGCACTCAAGAGGCGCCGTCATTTCCTCCTCGTCGATCGAATCAGGACTTTGTCCGTCCATCTCATTGCCGATTCATGTTTCGTTGAATACATCAAAATTAAAGCACAAACGAGGCGCCCAAGTTACTCGTAAAAAGGAGTAAACAGCTGGTGAAGCAATAACTGGTATACACAAGCTCGATAAACAGGATGAAGACGACCAAAACAATGAAGCGCAACAATATTCTCCAGCATACTACAACGAACCATCAATAAGAATTGCCCCAATTTCTTCCACACATGAAGCGACGTCTGACCTACCTTCTGCAGTCCCACGAACGCCATGCGTGCGTCCTCATTACTGGCCTTTGTCCGTGTTGGGTATCCGTGCAATATATACACATATGCATGGTCCCCTGTAGAGCAATTCAATAGTACCTACGGATTACGGCACCCGCGTTAGGCATAGCACGATTGCAGTTTGGCGCAACAACTAGCAGAGGGAAATAAACTGATCCACTGAGGTGATTCTTCAGTGCTCCAAACCAAAATGCATGGCGTGAGTCCCAACAGAGATGGCAATGTGGGCACCGCTCAATACTTTGAGTTCAGATATACAACATAGAAAGACGCCACCAGATAGGACACCGCTTTTATACCTTTTCTCCATAAAGCATTACGACCCATTAATTTTCTGCACCGATGCGCATACGAGCTGGCATGTCAGTGGCATCCTCAGAATACATAATACACTGAAGAGCCGCCAAAGCCCATGAATATGTGCCAGTGGTGGCTTGAGTGCTTCTGAATATCCAACCAAGCATCGGAAATTCTCTGAATGTGATGTGCTTGACTTAGTGTGAACCTTTCATTGTAAATACCATGTGTAATGACATAGGATTAGTCCACGAATGGCTACTCAGGTATAAAGCGCGAGAATACGGGCATGGTATATGTAAAACGAAGGTCTGTGGCTGCCCCTTCGAAGACTACTCTTGAGAACTGAAGTCACCTCCAAATGCTCCGGCGGTGGTGGTGGTAGCCCTGTGTCACGCCAATTATTCGGCGAGCAAATTGTATTAAACTCTGGATGTCCATTTACTGGGGCCAAAGTCGCCATTCTAGTGTCAAAGTGTCAGCGTCCAGCCAGCACACCAAATCCCATTTATTCTCTCCTCTTTGTCAAATGATGCGCACTATCTACCATTCAAATAGCAGCTTTAGAAGGTTTCTGTATGGTGACGAATAGGCTCGCCCAATATAATACATTGCTATTTCTAACACAGCCTTTCCTAACAAAAGCGTCAATAGCATCACACGATCCTATATGTTCTCTGAAAGGAAGGTCACATACTACTTCATAGCTCGCCCCAGCAAGGTGCTTCAATATAACAGAAACAGAGTACTTTTGAAGGTTTCAAGATAACAGAAACAATGTCGTCATAGGGGCAGTGGGAGGCTTTACATGTATTACTCATAACATCACACACTTCACCGGATAAACAATACCCGCCAAGACGCACTAAAAGCATTTTCGTAGTAGTCGAGCATTGTTTCATGCATGCTGCTGTGCATGTGAAACCGGAGTGAGACTAAACAGCACTTCTTGGATTACTGCACCGCTTCGTAGACACGCGACGTACACCCTGGAGGTATGGTGCTTCTGTTGAGCATTGGAACGTCGTATGCTCTGCAGTAGCTTTAGGCTAAATATTATAAGCTGAAAAGCTTGTGAGGCAGTAGAACAATCAGAAGCTTCTGCTGCCATCATCCCAGTGGCATGCACTGACACAGAAGAAAAATATACATGTAAACAACTTTTGCATGAGCCTACGGAAGGCAGCAAAAGCAAGTTCGAAAACAGTAGTGACCACATCAGCTCGGGTTACTTGCTGCACATGTGGCGACGGACAAAAGGGAGGCTTCTCGGAAATCCAAGGCGCAGATGCACTGGTTTAGCTGGGCGCACAAGCTTCGGAAACAACGATTGCGCATAAATGATTTCATAATGCAGGAGTACGTGAGATGTGTGGTCTCCAAGTTTTAGGTACGAAATAATGGTTAATCGTAATGCGTTGCAAAGCAGTATTTGCAGTATTTGTACACTGCGAACACTACAGGTTTGTGCCTTTACTCTTGACGATCAACGCGAGAGGATATTTGCCGAAGCAGATGATTTGCGTTTGCAAACAAACAGAAGTTGCATAAGATGTGTTGCGTCACGACACCGAATACTTTAAAGTAGTCTGGCTTCTACGAAGCACTACCAGAGTCCGCACTGTCTTACAAGTAAAGATGTTGCGAAGAAGGCCTTCATAACCCTGATCAAGGTTTTCCTTCAAGTCACGATATGATGTCATTCTCTTTTGTTGGGAACATTCTGTAACGCACATCCTGCAAATCCGCTCAGAAGTACTGGCCAGCCTGTTCCTCTGCACTTGTGGTACCGCGAGAAACCCTCTGGACTGAGTCCAGGATTAAATGCATTCTTCTAGAAGTTCACGCCGCCTTCTGCTGCACCGAATGTCACGCGAAACAGAGTGGAAAGATACGTAGCGCTAGAGAAAGGTTCATCAGCAGATGGTTCAACATTGATGCAAAAAAGAGCCGACGAGAGGCCCCATGAGATATTAGCTCCTCTCTGCACGGCTATGAACGTCAAGCGTAGCAACGTTACACACAGCGCCACAGCATTTGTTTTGAGCGAAAACGTAAAAGATGCCGGGTACTAGCTTCTGAAACAATACCTTGCTGCTGCACCTTAGTGTAACATCGTTTTCTCTCAGAGCGAGTAGAACATGCAGGTTCCGTCCCATCACTAGCTGCGTTGACTTAGCACAAAGGACAGGAAATATCTGCATGCCGTGGACCGATACTTTGGTTAATACTTTCGGTGTATATTTTAGGACATTTGGCTCACTTGCTTCAGGAAAAGTGAGCGGTTGCGTGTTGCTGACCTGGTACAGGACGAAACGGGCGAGCTTGCTCAACGGGATCAGGCATGCGCTGCATCGCCACATACGACCGCAAAGTACAGAAAAGCCACTTGGGTAGACGTGGTGCTGGTACAGAAAAGTTCAATTTTTTTAATGGCAAGGTCTATGCTCCGCTTATGTCCACTGTTGATGCCAGCAAAGCCGAAACCCTGCCATTTTGGAAGTAAGCATATCTCTTTACCCAAACTGCACTGCTCCACTTTCATAAAAGTCATGTTGCAGGATTACTACAGCCGCATGGTTTCTTTATGATTATAGCAATACGCCTACAACACACTTTATGGCCAGCTGATAGTGCAAGTGCACCACAAATGATCACGGACAATGCACGTAACGAATACTGCTGGAAAGTGGTACACTTGACAAATTATGCTAAGCTACGTCAAACACGTGCTACCATTCTTTCACACCACAACACATTAGCTCGGTTCACCCTCGTTCAAAGTAGTTTCAGGGATACACAATCCATTTTGAATTCTTTTAAACGCACAATCTTGAGACACGTGAGTTCCCCCACGGCTTTTTCAAACTGCAGTAAGAAAACTTGTGTGAGCCTATTGTCATAGCGACAGGATAGTGCTGCGTTCTAAGCAGTAACACTTAAAATCGATCAAGACTTGATGCAATCACTTTGATGCAGGCATTGTCTTAACCTTGTTCCAGGCAGTGCCAGTATCAAAGTGATCGCATCACCGTCGGAAGCACAGATGCTACGCTTCCATACTACTCAGATGGGAAGTTTTCTTTGTCGGAGTTCATGAACAACGCCTAGCATCCGTAAGAACACAGCGAACAAAAGAGGTAACCGGCTCTCACTTCGGTAAATGCCTAATCTTTATGAGTCGATGGCACTGGCTTATATCTATCGATAAAGTTGCGCACAAGCGACCGCTCTTCAAAACAAACCTAGATATTCATAATCACGCATGGCATGAGATACTAATACACCCACGTAACCTCCTGGGCTATCAAAGAAATCTCGGAAATCGCACTTCCTGCAGGTTCACTGCCTCTGCAGGTCCGAAAGTGCTCCTCGAGCACAAGGATAATGGCAGCACACCCAAAGGTAACGGTGCCAGTAATTCTTGCGTCAACAAACTTTACGAGCTACAACAGAGGACACCGGCAAGCTGCACTTCGAAAGGAAGCCCCCTATGCATATCATGTCACTCCATTTGGGAAGAAACAACCAAGGGCTGCGAGCGTGGCCGGCGTCATGTCAACTCTGCTTTCTCAGCGAACCAGCAAACTAACCTGTTCATTAGGGGGGTCTTAGTAGGGCCCGCACATGATAGCTGCTCGTTCTGCTGCCTTCCTGGCTTACGGTCTGGCTCCATGCATTTGACTCACGCGCTGCAGTGATGTGTTTCTGCACCTGATCTGTGGGTGACTAGCCGTTCTAGAAATGTTCACAGGTTTATGCCTGTGCTCCAAGCGTTAATACAGAGCTCACATGCACATGAACACTGCCCACATTTTAAGGCGCATTTTAGTTAGCGAGTAAAAGCTAAAAGTATTGATTACGGCTCTGCAGTTTGTGAAGAAATGACCCTCAATAGCATTATTACCTTCAAACATACGACGATTTAAGCGGGTGACCCTCCACACGGTGGAAACGACTTCTTAGCGAACGGAAAACTCCACGAAATGCTAACAATGACAAAAACCATTTTACAGACACAGTTAACACTAAACGATGTGAAAGCAGCCAAACTTACACATGCTTGCATGGACTGGACGAAAAGCTCCAGGTGCGCTGTAAACACAGCTTACTGGCTACTAGTTAAAAAGGGCAAAAAGGCATTCTTCAGTTTTACGCGAAAGCTGCAAGGGGACTTGTCTCTAATGAAGCTACAAGCTTGCACCTTACATAGGTAGTACCAAATGCCTTGCGCCTTGCTAGGCTCCAGGTGCCATTCCCGCGGCGCACATCCTTCAATACAAGACTCCGTAAAGCAGATATCGTATGCGTTGCCCTCTGCAGCGCAAATGATATTCAAATACGGCTTATGAAAACTGTTTGTATCGGCCGCAGTGATCGCATCATGCGAACAGTACCTTCCAAAGATATCTGTGTTGTGCATGAAGCCTATCCGGGAAAAATTCCAGTATTGCCTCTTAGGCAAATCAGATATTATATCCTGGCTTTTCTTTGCCAGAATATTTAGCTTGATGCATAGTCAGCACAAGCAGCGACACGCTAGTTGTCCACCCGCTTTTCAAACACAGCATGGCTCGCACGCTCACCAAGGCTTGACAGATGTTTGATCAATTCATGACTAAGCATGAAAAAGGATCTGAAAGTAATGTGTGAAATAACCACTTTCCTGCAATTCGCTATAGATTCACCTGAGGGGCAATTATAACTCCAAAACTTCATCTTTGGAGCGTCTTGGGGCTGCGCTTAACAGAATCCTCACTCTCGGTGCTTGCATGTTCATCTATAGTTTATACTTAGTGTAGAGGGGGTTCCAATCCGGACCCACAATCTGTCGAGTTCAAAAACTCTGAAAACAGCGCAGTTGCTATTTCAGAAGAAAATGCTGTTGCACCTTGGAACTTTCCACCGCAGCAGATCCGGGGTGCAGGCGCTGTCCGCGCACGTGCCCACAAGCTCGACTGCATTTCTTTTACAATGGAGCCGCTACAGCTTCACAGAATGACGAATTCATAGCACTGCAGCTTGATCTACGGTCATCCTTGATACGGAACACTGAACCAATGGAAGATCGTCGCAACTGACAGCTCTACTCAAGATTGCCCACGAACCTTGGGCCACCAAACTTCTTTACAATCAGCACCAGGTCCTCTGAAGACTAAACCGATCTGGTCTCCACATTTGCCTAAAGGTACGGGCCCTCTGCCGTGTGCTGATCTTCTCTGGTGCTGGCACCTCGTCGATCCCTCTCCCAGACCTTGAGGAAGACTCTTCACGCACACCCTGCAAATGAATGGAGCAATAGCAATACATTTTGATAAAAGTAAACCCAAGGGAACAATATTTCAGCCTCTTTCGAAAAACGGCAAAAGATAGCTTTTCCTAATGTACTAAATTTTGAAGAAGCCGAACTCCACATGACCTAAATTCTGCGCAGAAAGTAGTGCACCCACCAGTTGACAATCAAACGTAAGGGCGGCCAGGACACCAAACAGTCAATGCCAGTAATATATTCATACGGTTTTGCAGAAGCAAGGTGTAGACATGATTCATTTGGGAAATTGAATATAAAGTAAGCAAGTGCTATTCATTAGGACAGCTGGCCGATAACCATAAGAAAAATGCACTCAACAAGAAACCACAAAAAGACACCGTGTGCCGCGAGAACACAATTGCTAACTAAGGACTATTGTCGTGATTTCCTCTTGGCATATGGCTTCCCGAACTTGACTGACGCCCTGGATGTGAACATTTGCAAGATTAAGGCCTGCATTCGTGTCACAAAGACTTGGTGACCCTAAAGAAGAAAGGTCCCGAGATGAGCATCGAAAAATGAATATTCAAGGCACAGTTAGATCTTGTACCGTGGGCTATACACGTTGCACTGCTACCTACTTTGCTCTCGAGGCATTGGGCGTGTGAAAGATCAGCTCATCTTTCACACGCCCAGTCCCTCGAGAGCAAAATAGGCAGCAGCGCAACGTGTACAGCCCACTGTACAAGAACTAACCGTGTCAGAAATTCTGCTGCGTGTGACTCTTTAAACGGTGAGGAGAGGACACTCCTAAATGTTTTCGTAGCGTCATAGCTCTTGCCGTGGCCTTACTACAATGCGTGTGTTCGATACGTGGTGCCTAACTCACTAACTAGTCAATCAACCGACGCGCATGATGCCTGTTTGAGAACACGCTCTATCCTGAGATTCAGCCTGCGCTTCGACTCGAGCAAAGCTCAACAAGTCTATCACCATCGACCTTCGTATTTCTTTTGAAAAAGATTTTAGTACTGGCAAACAGACCAAAATTCAAGGTACAAATCTGAGAAGAAAAAAGAACTAGGGGTAAGCAACATCCAGAACAAATGACATCATAACTAGCACACGGCATAGGGGCACTCAACAAGGGTGTGTTTATCCTAAAAACGCCACCCCTTCCTCACACGCCATAGCAATTGATGAAACATTGGAATGGAACATCTCTGGGGGCACAATTGTGGAGTCTACCGTTATGTAAATGCTGCGAAAGCTGTACCCTTCAGCTGCATGACTGCTTAACACACTTGCTATGACAGCGTAATAGCAGTGAGCATTGGCAGGATAATACTTTTAGCAGTTCATGGACCATCCAGACCTGTGCTAGTGATACTGCTAAGAGATGGTCAAGTACACGCAACGGTGTAAACACCAACAATGAAAAAAACAGCGAGCCAGATGCAACACTACCTGGGCAGCCCCAAACGCGGTATTAAGACAATGAAGTCACTGCTGCCAATGAGTACCCAAAAGAAATATATATATGACTGAACCTGCCTACACGACACCAACAAATGCTACTGCGCACAACGCCAATATGCGGAACACAACTCGATTTCAAACTTTTGCAGCATGTACACTGTTCCTACGAACACGCCTAATCTCAAAAAAAAGAGCCGTCATTTTGGAAAATCGCAACTGTGTCCGCTCCGTCAACTGTGTCAACTAAAATCCTGCTATCTCAACGTCGAGTTGATAACCCTCTCTGCTTTACAAATCCTTCGAAACAGCCCCCAATGAGTTGCCGAGCCGTCAAAGCAGATGCGTTTCTTGCTTGTGCCCTTTACTGCGTTCAGCGTGCGGTAAGCATGCGTCATCAGTGGGACCCTAATACTCCACAAAAGCACCGTCAGTTCACAACAATTCTTGACTCGCAGCTCTGGCCATTGGCGAGAATAACAGCCACGGCTATGTCAAAACCGTCGAACTAATGCCACTAAAGTTTCTGTGTACCAGCGGGGCAGGTAGGCTCTGAAGAGTAGAATCAGGGCTTCTGTTTCTCCCATTACAGTGAATGCGCAGGAAACGCCACCTTTGGGACAGATCCAATACGAGGTGCTGCCACGACACTGTTAGCTGCTAGGGAGACAAGTCTACACGGCATGGAGCACCCAATTATTGCAGTCTAGGATTGCCATATGAGCGTGAAGGTGAGAGTGCATTTGCTACGGGATGCAACACCACTGACACGAGAGCTGCGCTGTGGAATTTTGGGGTACTTCATGGTTCTGCGAAAAAAGCAACATCTTTACTGGTAGCTCACCACAACCAGGGGCGATTAAGGAACAACTAATCCATTTGCTGAAGCAATCAACAGCACAAGCCACGGCATTGACGAACTTTAAAAGCCGATGGCGTTTTGAAAACGCTACTCTTCCAGATTTCTTGAAGACACAGAACAGCAGGGCAAACACACGCTCATGCATGCAGCCCCCTTGCCTTCTCATCTCCCTGCTCAATATCAGGCGCACACGCTGCGATTTACGCGAGAATATCAGGAAGCAACGGAACCAGCTGTTAGGATCGAAATCACCATTCTAGAACTGCTTTCCAAAACCCATGTTATGTGCGGCCCGCAGCCAGAGCCTGGAGCGCCGAAGTCACAGTGACATAGCCAGATAGCTATACGAATCACGTCGAAGCAAGTGCGCACCACGCTTTCTCACGAAGCGTTTTGCAACGAGCAAAAGATAAGCCAGGCTCCGCGGCGACACGATTCATGTCGGCAGCTGAAACATGAAAATAATGCTTCAGAGTAACTATCCCTGCACTCACCCACAGCATTTGTCTGCAACGTCACGTGCTTCCGTCAACTCGGCCTTAACAAGCTCAGATTCGACAGGGATATTCTGATGCCTCTGCACACATAACAAGCGATGTGAGTCTCAGGCAGTTAAGGCAGAATCCATGAAAACACTCGGCGCACCAAATACGTGCTATCGGTAAGTACAGCGACTGTTACTCCAGAGCAATGGCCCCTGTCCTCAACCGTGCGAGAAGCTGCGCGGCAATGTCGCAAACGTTTTAGTCTTCCACAATGGAATACATGTTCAGTTGGCGCCATTTCGGGCTGGAAGGGCGTCGCAGCATTAGCGCCTCGACTTTCAAACAGTTTTACGTTGCCAAGCCCTGCCGCCCCTCATCCAGTTTAGTTAGACCAAGCAAGTACTTCTGCCGGCTGTGCACAGCGCACCAGCGAAGCAACCAACGGTAAGAGCACTCCACAAATACAATACATAGGCATATTTCACACGTTCGCGAAGTTGTCCCTGAGAAACCTCGGCAGCAATACGCTGCTCACGCCAATGTATAGAGAAGCACAGTCAATTACATTCGCAAAACAAAATATCTACTTTTACAAGTCCCTACTGCAGTGCTACATAAAGCGCCATACCACCTACGCAACGTATTCGCTGAGCCCGCAGCGAAAACACGTCACCAAGCCCAGCAGCTCCTTCCAGTACACTACAAAGTGAGCCCGCATGCTCCGTTTAACACTCTTCACGTCACTACTATGCGCAAGACCCACGCAGTGCAGACTACAAAGAGCGCTACGTGCACAGGAGGCACCGCCTATCCTCTTTTGCATCTTTTATCTCGCTCAGCCTCGGGGTGTCACGAGCAGCGCCCAGCGTACACATCTGCGCAGCAGAACGTCCCAGCATGGGAACCTTAATTTACGCTCGTAAGAGATAGGACATTCACAATAACACTTGCCTCGGTTGCCCAGGTTATTCTATAAATGTTACGTACATACTTCGGGTTCAACATGAACTTTCCTCGGTCCTATCTGCAAGCTCGACGTATGACACAGGCAGACAGTGACTACCGAAAAGGGACGCGATGTGGGTTGTTTAGTAGTGGCATGACGCATAGTAGCCCGTCATGGATTGTCAACAGACACGTTCCTCGCTTAAATGTGACGGCGCCCATGTGAGACTACACGATGTGGTGGACAGCTGCGCAATACTAAGCAGCTTCCACACGAGCTTGTGTACAGGAAAATCCGACCTACATGATCTCAACACCTTCACCAACAAATTTTGCAATGAACTAGCACCCACACACGTTAATAGGAAAGCAGCACCACTTCTTTCGTAATCTCCTCAAGCATATAGACAGAGTATTGAGTCGCCATCCTGTTGCCAAAGAATGTAATGCTCAGTGGAATGACCACAGGAGTCAACTCCAACACGACGTCGACGCATAACCTACCTTTCATGCGTCCGGAGCACAGCCAATATGATTGACTGAGCTTTTCGTTCTTTTCAAAAGCACTCATTCAGCCATCTATTATCTGGTAAATGCTGCCTCATTGCGGGTGGTGCACAACGCACTAACTACACGCGCCCGCATACGTAACACTCGCCCCGCCACCTATGTTGTCATCAAATTATGATAAGCAGTTGACGAATGCACTGAAGCAGCTCAAAACTGAAAGCAATACTTCAATACGAACATGCCCATGCCATAGTTTCAGGCGAAAATGCTTGGACCGCTCCTCCTCCCCTACTGCACCTTGCACAGCCCATATGACCTCAACACGCCAACGACAAAGGCCGTGATGCTTTCAAATAATGCAGCATTAATTCAGCTTCTTTGAACATGCTAGATCTCAATAAAATGAGCTGACGTTTTGGAAAATCGCAGCTGTGTCCGCTCCGTCAACTGTCAATTAAAATCCTGCTATCTCAACGTCGAGTTAATAACCCTCTCTGCTTTACAAATCCTTCGAAACAGCCCCCAATGAGTTGCCGAGCCGTCAAAGCAGATGCGTTTCTTGCTTGTGCCCTTTACTGCGTTCAGCGTGCGGTAAGCATGCGTCATCAGTGGGACCCTAATACTCCACAAAAGCACCGTCAGTTCACAACAATTCTTGACTCGCAGCTCTGGCCATTGGCGAGAATAACAGCCACGGCTATGTCAAAACCGTCGAACTAATGCCACTAAAGTTTCTGTGTACCAGCGGGGCAGGTAGGCTCTGCAGAGTAGAATCAGGGCTTCTGTTTCTCCCATTACAGTGAATGCACAGGAAACGCCACCTTTGGAACAGATCCGAGGTGCTGCTACCGACACTGCTAAACTGCTAGCAAGACAACATGGGATGGCATGAAGCATCTGGCTACGCCTGTCGCCTACCGTATTTTTCGCAGGAGGACTGACATGCTGGGCTTTTATCGTAGGATACCTGACGGTCTACAGCTGAACGAAGCCAGGTGGGAACTCTAGACTCCCGTGCGCAGCCGGTCCTCTACAGGCAGGAGTGGCACGACGATATTGTGACGAGTCAGCAAGTGAAAATCATACGCACAGTAAAAAGTCAAATGCCCTAGTACCAATCAGCTCTGGTTCTGCCGAACATTCTCGTCAGGCTGACATACCGAAGATCATTTTGTGTAGAAAGGAAAGCAAAATCGTCTGCGGTGATGACAAACAATGTTGCCGTGGCTGGCGTATGACTTTCGTCTACTCTGATCAAGACATTCGTGACAATTTAAAACAGTAGGATACAAAGTAACTGAGTGATGTCATGGTGTTTGCTCGAAGCTGCAATACGTGGCACGAATGTGAGAGAAAATTATGCTGCTGCCATGAACAGCGCAGCCTTGGAGGCACACGCCGAGCAAAAGCGAAGATAACGGCCCGCCAGTACGCGATACTGTAATGTGCGCGATGCACATGTGCTTGCGCTCACAGTGCAGTAGGCAGAAAATTCACCATGAATGTAGATACTTGAGAGGTGCCTTACGAAGAGGTCTAGTATCCGCATTTCGCCCCCAGTTCGACACAAAAAGCACATCTTCAGTACAGCTGGCAGAAGATGCATAGACGTTCCCGTACTGCTCGGCTCTCCATGGACCACCATAAACACAATTACAACCACAGAAGGTTCGATAGTGCAAGGCACGAACTGAGTTGGGGCTGCGAGAGTCGACGGCTTTTCCACGCAACGCCTACGCGCAAAGCCATCCGCATCAGCACCGCCACACAAAAGCAGTAGCCGAGCCTCAGCTGCTTGGTAAACATCGTGCACCTGGCAGGTGCCACGTCTATCATGTTCATCAGATGCGTTTGCGTGGCCCACCATATCGTCGCCTCTGAATCCTGGACGAGACAGGTACTGTGCTCCATCTAAGCACCTCAGCGGACAACCTGCAACGCGCGTGATGAATGCTCCGGTCAAAACCAAGCAACATTACAGTGCTTACGGGTGCAAATACTGTGGAACCTTTGCGCAATACTTGTTGGCCTGACACAGGCACCTATTTACGGCATTGAAGGTGCTTACTTCACAACTGTATCACTTTTGACGCGACCTAAAACTACTGAAGTAGCGCTAATACTCCTCAGACAAACTCGCAGCATTCTGTGCGTGCAAACCTCAGAGATATCATAAACGGCGAAAGTGACTCGACAAGCATATGGTCCCCCAACCTCACATCTCACCGCTCAGCACCAACGCACGGTCTTCATTTCACTCAGCACCTTTGGAAGGCGATCTAAGCCTAATGCCGTAACTAGCACACTTGCACTGTGAAGCTTATGTGATGTGCCGCCCGCAGCCAGAGCCTGGAGCGCCGAAGTCACAGTGACATAGCCAGATAGCTATACGAATCACGTCGAAGCAAGTGCGCACCACGCTTTCTCACGAAGCGTTTTGCAACGAGCAAAAGATAAGCCAGGCTCCGCGGCGACACGATTCATGTCGGCAGCTGAAACATGAAAATAATGCTTCAGAGTAACTATCCCTGCACTCACCCACAGCATTTGTCTGCAACGTCACGTGCTTCCGTCAACTCGGCCTTAACAAGCTCAGATTCGACAGGGATATTCTGATGCCTCTGCACACATAACAAGCGATGTGAGTCTCAGGCAGTTAAGGCAGAATCCATGAAAACACTCGGCGCACCAAATACGTGCTATCGGTAAGTACAGCGACTGTTACTCCAGAGCAATGGCCCCTGTCCTCAACCGTGCGAGAAGCTGCGCGGCAATGTCGCAAACGTTTTCGTCTTCCACAATGGAATACATGTTCAGTTGGCGCCATTTCGGGCTGGAAGGGCGTCGCAGCATTAGCGCCTCGACTTTCAAACAGTTTTACGTTGCCAAGCCCTGCCGCCCCTCATCCAGTTTAGTTAGACCAAGCAAGTACTTCTGCCGGCTGTGCACAGCGCACCAGCGAAGCAACCAACGGTAAGAGCACTCCACAAATACAATACATAGGCATATTTCACACGTTCGCGAAGTTGTCCCTGAGAAACCTCGGCAGCAATACGCTGCTCACGCCAATGTACAGAGAAGCACAGTCAATTACATTCGCAAAACAAAATATCTACTTTTACAAGTCCCTACTGCAGTGCTACATAAAGCGCCATACCACCTACGCAACGTATTCGCTGAGCCCGCAGCGAAAACACGTCACCAAGCCCAGCAGCTCCTTCCAGTACACTACAAAGTGAGCCCGCATGCTCCGTTTAACACTCTTCACGTCACTACTATGCGCAAGACCCACGCAGTGCAGACTACAAAGAGCGCTACGTGCACAGGAGGCATCGCCTATCCTCTTTTGCATCTTTTATCTCGCTCAGCCTCGGGGTGTCACGAGCAGCGCCCAGCGTACACATCTGCGCAGCAGAACGTCCCAGCATGGGAACCTTAATTTACGCTCGTAAGAGATAGGACATTCACAATAACACTTGCCTCGGTTGCCCAGGTTATTCTATAAATGTTACGTACATACTTCGGGTTCAACATGAACTTTCCTCGGTCCTATCTGCAAGCTCGACGTATGACACAGGCAGACAGTGACTACCGAAAAGGGACGCGATGTGGGTTGTTTAGTAGTGGCATGACGCATAGTAGCCCGTCATGGATTGTCAACAGACACGTTCCTCGCTTAAATGTGACGGCGCCCATGTGAGACTACACGATGTGGTGGACAGCTGCGCAATACTAAGCAGCTTCCACACGAGCTTGTGTACAGGAAAATCCGACCTACATGATCTCAACACCTTCACCAACAAATTTTGCAATGAACTAGCACCCACACACGTTAATAGGAAAGCAGCACCACTTCTTTCGTAATCTCCTCAAGCATATAGACAGAGTATTGAGTCGCCATCCTGTTGCCAAAGAATGTAATGCTCAGTGGAATGACCACAGGAGTCAACTCCAACACGACGTCGACGCATAACCTACCTTTCATGCGTCCGGAGCACAGCCAATATGATTGACTGAGCTTTTCGTTCTTTTCAAAAGCACTCATTCAGCCATCTATTATCTGGTAAATGCTGCCTCATTGCGGGTGGTGCACAACGCACTAACTACACGCGCCCGCATACGTAACACTCGCCCCGCCACCTATGTTGTCATCAAATTATGATAAGCAGTTGACGAATGCACTGAAGCAGCTCAAAACTGAAAGCAATACTTCAATACGAACATGCCCATGCCATAGTTTCAGGCGAAAATGCTTGGACCGCTCCTCCTCCCCTACTGCACCTTGCACAGCCCATATGACCTCAACACGCCAACGACAAAGGCCGTGATGCTTTCAAATAATGCAGCATTAATTCAGCTTCTTTGAACATGCTAGATCTCAATAAAATGAGCTGACGTTTTGGAAAATCGCAGCTGTGTCCGCTCCGTCAACTGTCAATTAAAATCCTGCTATCTCAACGTCGAGTTAATAACCCTCTCTGCTTTACAAATCCTTCGAAACAGCCCCCAATGAGTTGCCGAGCCGTCAAAGCAGATGCGTTTCTTGCTTGTGCCCTTTACTGCGTTCAGCGTGCGGTAAGCATGCGTCATCAGTGGGACCCTAATACTCCACAAAAGCACCGTCAGTTCACAACAATTCTTGACTCGCAGCTCTGGCCATTGGCGAGAATAACAGCCACGGCTATGTCAAAACCGTCGAACTAATGCCACTAAAGTTTCTGTGTACCAGCGGGGCAGGTAGGCTCTGCAGAGTATAATCAGGGCTTCTGTTTCTCCCATTACAGTGAATGCGCAGGAAACGCCACCTTTGGGACAGATCCAATACGAGGTGCTGCCACGACACTGTTAGCTGCTAGGGAGACAAGTCTACACGGCATGGAGCACCCAATTATTGCAGTCTAGGATTGCCATATGAGCGTGAAGGTGAGAGTGCATTTGCTACGGGATGCAACACCACTGACACGAGAGCTGCGCTGTGGAATTTTGGGGTACTTCATGGTTCTGCGAAAAAAGCAACATCTTTACTGGTAGCTCACCACAACCAGGGGCGATTAAGGAACAACTAATCCATTTGCTGAAGCAATCAACAGCACAAGCCACGGCACTGACGAACTTTAAAAGCCGATGGCGTTTTGAAAACGCTACTCTTCCAGATTTCTTGAAGACACAGAACAGCAGGGCAAACACACGCTCATGCATGCAGCCCCCTTGCCTTCTCATCTCCCTGCTCAATATCAGGCGCACATCCTGTGATTTACACAGTAACATCAGGTAGCGATAGAACCACCTGACGGGATCAAAATGACCATTCTACAACTGCTTTCCAAAACCCATGTTATGTGCGGCCCGCAGCCAGAGCCTGGAGCGCCGAAGTCACAGTGACATAGCCAGATAGCTATACGAATCACGTCGAAGCAAGTGCGCACCACGCTTTCTCACGAAGCGTTTTGCAACGAGCAAAAGATAAGCCAGGCTCCGCGGCGACACGATTCATGTCGGCAGCTGAAACATGAAAATAATGCTTCAGAGTAACTATCCCTGCACTCACCCACAGCATTTGTCTGCAACGTCACGTGCTTCCGTCAACTCGGCCTTAACAAGCTCAGATTCGACAGGGATATTCTGATGCCTCTGCACACATAACAAGCGATGTGAGTCTCAGGCAGTTAAGGCAGAATCCATGAAAACACTCGGCGCACCAAATACGTGCTATCGGTAAGTACAGCGACTGTTACTCCAGAGCAATGGCCCCTGTCCTCAACCGTGCGAGAAGCTGCGCGGCAATGTCGCAAACGTTTTCGTCTTCCACAATGGAATACATGTTCAGTTGGCGCCATTTCGGGCTGGAAGGGCGTCGCAGCATTAGCGCCTCGACTTTCAAACAGTTTTACGTTGCCAAGCCCTGCCGCCCCTCATCTAGTTTAGTTAGACCAAGCAAGTACTTCTGCCGGCTGTGCACAGCGCACCAGCGAAGCAACCAACGGTAAGAGCACTCCACAAATACAATACATAGGCATATTTCACACGTTCGCGAAGTTGTCCCTGAGAAACCTCGGCAGCAATACGCTGCTCACGCCAATGTACAGAGAAGCACAGTCAATTACATTCGCAAAACAAAATATCTACTTTTACAAGTCCCTACTGCAGTGCTACATAAAGCGCCATACCACCTACGCAACGTATTCGCTGAGCCCGCAGCGAAAACACGTCACCAAGCCCAGCAGCTCCTTCCAGTACACTACAAAGTGAGCCCGTATGCTCCGTTTAACACTCTTCACGTCACTACTATGCGCAAGACCCACGCAGTGCAGACTACAAAGAGCGCTACGTGCACAGGAGGCATCGCCTATCCTCTTTTGCATCTTTTATCTCGCTCAGCCTCGGGGTGTCACGAGCAGCGCCCAGCGTACACATCTGCGCAGCAGAACGTCCCAGCATGGGAACCTTGATTTAAGCTCATACGAGATAGGACATTCACAATACCACTTGCCTCGGTTGCCCAGGTTATTCTATAAATGTTACGCACAAACTTTGGAATTCAGAGATATTTCCGTTGAGTTCATCTGGAGCAATTGTTTAGCTTGTGGGAAGCGATTGGTCTCAGAGAAGGATACGATGTGGGCTATTCAATAGTGTTGCTACGTAGAGTAGTCTTCCACGAACTGTGAAAACACGTATCGTGCTCAAGTAGGAAGGTGTTCACATGAAAATATGAACAGACACGTTATGGATAAAGGCACCACCATAATTAAAAGCTGCCAATGCAAGATATCTCCTGAGTGTCTGATGACGCACAGCTATATGATATAACTAGAGGAGTATTCAAAGGTCTTCGTATGCATTAAAACGTTTGTGCCACATTGCTGTGTTGTTGTGTTGCATTAGAATAGGTTGCTGAATGAAGGCAAAGTTTGTAGCTAGTGCGGTGCGATATTTTTTTTTCAGTTCTCGATGAAGGCATTCTACTTGCTTGCGAGATGAAAATACAGCACTCTTGAAGAAACCTGCAATCCTTTTGTTCCAGTCTGTAAGCGCCACCCCATGAGCTTTGCTGCTTGCTGCATTCTCGTATATGCGGTCCCTCCTTGTCCTTGGCGTCTGCTCATTCACAGTCGAGCAAGATTGGCACGGCAATGCTTCCCACCACGGCTGCGCGTTCGGGCTTACATGGCTCCACGTTCGATACCAAAACCTAGGGTGAACCTCGTGAGTCTCTGATATTGATGCTCTCCACAGCGCTTTTGAGAAAACAAATTTTGAATGGTAGTTCGTATGAACCACACGCACGACGGCGCAACACAAACGAAGACCTTCACGAAACATCGCGAGTTCGCCTATAGAAAAGAAAGATGCAGTCTAAATGCCTACCGCGAACTAGCCCACCATGACGAAGCAACAAACACAGAAAGTGTTTCTTATCTCGATGGACAATATTCCAAAAATGTAATCCAACAGCGCCGACATTCTGACTGGCTACAAAGCCAGCATGCTCTCAGCAGACAGTGCCCAAAACATTTCTACACTTCAAAGCATTACTGCTTTTGTGCATTGCAAAACAAAACACAACCTCAGCTGGCCTTGACTCGACAATAAAGCCTCTGTACTCTTCATTTGCGTTGTAAATGCGCGCAAGAAACGAACAGTCTGCAGGGAAACTGGTATTTTTCGGAACTGACGCCCTTATTCTGCAGCTGAACAGAAACGAAGGCCCCGCATGGCTGTCTTGCCAGGGCAAGTCTCGCAATACACCTTAATTAATCACTGCGTCAGTGAGTGGGAAAGCTGCAGACGGTATAAGCGAAATCTCCCATGTAATGGCCAGTGCGCCTTTAAGTACTAAGGTTTGCCTTCATATAATCAACACCAACGGGGAACCGATATGCCGTCATGTACAGCGTTACTTTCTACAAACTTCCGGCAAGCCAGAATCCTGAAATGCACACCACGCACGTCCTTAATTAGCAAAGGGTTTACTGCATGTGATTCCAGTGTTCACACAATGTGAATAAAAGGATGGGAAGAACGGTACTTCTCAGAGAGCAACACAATGGTGCTCAATGGTGCTAGACTGGTCTGGGTATCTTAAGGCTTAAGATACTCAGTGTAATGGAATTGTCACCAATTATCACATTGCGCGGGCTGTTCTGCGCAGAAGCGCAGAGCAGCTCGCCCTAGTGAAGTCATGGCGTTCATACGCTGTATGATACCAATCAAGAACACAATGGGTTTGATATATATAACCCGTGTCAAACATATGCTGCCACATTGTGAGTGCAGCGAATGTCAAGTCGACTAGGAACTTTTTCTGGAGGCACTCAATAACACCAGGTCCATTTTTCAAAGGGTGAAGTACAGTGTCATATATCTCGCAATAAAAGTAGGTTTGCAAGTCATATAATTTCGCAATATGCTGCGAGTTCCACTGCTAAAACACATAGTGACTATTTTCACCACTGCTTCCTTTATGTGCAGAAAAGCGTCTGAAACAACATATTTCCCCGCTCACCACACATATTGACGATTATCTCCCTTTCTTATTTGTACTGCGTATGTGGGCAACGGTTGCTTCTCCGTTTGTACATACCTGTCTGCCTTTCCTTGCCATTGCAAAAAACTCGCCAAACTATCTGCAACTTTTCCTCTTTTGCAGAAGCAGCAGCGACCGCCCGGGCCCTCCACCAACAGATACTTGTGCCTGCATACTGCAGCCTCTGTAACTGGTGCTAGCATACTGCCGCACAAGTCTAGGCAAACGTCACTCATGAAGTATCGACTTCGGAGGCACGTCCTATGCAGAGGTTAAAACTCGGCGAAATTTCGATATATCTTTGGAAGCTCCCCCAATATTCAGCAAGTAACGTGACTGGCTGGCGCCGAAACTTATATCCGCTAAACAAACACATTGAGCCTAATTCAAAAAGACAAGCTAGAACTACTCTATGCTGAGCCATTGACAGATCCTCCCATGCTACACTTTAGTTTTGCATAAGCTGAAGCACGCCTCCACTCACAAATATCCGCATTCTACTTCTGAGTTACAAGGACGCTCAAGTCTGTCTTCAACTCACAAGCTTCACTTTCAGCAGCCCTTGCGCATTCACATTCCGTCGCACAATAGATCTAGCGCGATAATACCATTACGCATAAGAAACCGTGCAAATCTTGCCTCTATTCCCCAGTTTAAAGTTTTTCAGCTCCCACAGAAGGCCACTACTACCATCACCAGACATATTGCAGCCTCATTCTCCGACACGCGCATAATCATTTACACCAAGAGGAGCCCTTGAGAATTCCCAAGATCTGGGACATGCATGAAAAATTTAACGCAGCAAGCCAACTGCCCGCAACAAGTGTAATGGCGACAACCCTATTAGCAACGCCCGGTACCTTTGCGGATAGAAGCTTTAATACCGCCGCCGCGGGAGATGGGATAAATCGTGAAGCACCTAACAAACTGCAAATGCAAATGACGATTCAATCAAGGCAGGCCGCCAGTAACATGCTCACGGCAAACACTGCTGGGCGGCAATGTTAGTTCCTGCCGACCACAGAAGTCGAGTCAGCATGATTTCAGAATATTTGATAAATTCCTGAATAGCCAGCCAGAAAAAGCAATTGAGATTCACGTAGAAGAATATTTTTTCGTCTCTAGGCACCGCTAAGCAAAGAACATGAGCGCGTAGGCGGCCAGGCATGCACGAACATGCAAGTATAACTGCCAAGATTTGCAAGGCATCTCTTGCGATCTATCTGCTCCTGTACGTGTTAAGGTCCAATACTTGGCACGCAAATGTATTATCCGCATATTTGAATGCAAGGGGCTCATGACGGCATTTAGTTATTGCGTGACACTCTAGAGCGCCTTCTGCACGTTCACATAGCTGCACAGTAACAAACACGCTTTTGCAGATGCCCAATCAACCAGATGTTTTCAGTACACATCCTATCGGCAAAATTTGCAAGAACGCGCTTTGCATGAATAAATGGGCATCAGAGCAGAGCCCCAAGGGCTACAGTATATTGGAAGACGCAACCCATGATGGGCGCACCGACGCACACGCCATGTCCAACACAGTTCCCATGGAATTCGCACAGTTTAAGTCTCTAAAGCAGATATTTCTGCAAAGGACAGTGTACGACCTTTCTTTATTGGGAGCTCCGTCGGAGCAACGCAATCTTCACGAGGCAGTGCACGGCACAACTTTTAAACGCAATAAAAGCAAAAAAGAAAGCTAACCAAAGCTGCATGAATATAACAGGCATAAACACAGCAGCGAGCCCAACTACGCCTCCACGAAACGTTTTAGTACATGTCCCTGCGCTGCAGATATGAAGCACACTGAAGGTGTCAGTTTTCGGGGTCATATACCTAGAAACTTACAATGGCCCAATGTGCACACACATTTGCGTACACACAGTAGCCAATGTTCACTGTGCTTCCCACCATGCAAAATCAGATCTTTCAACAGTTACTTAAGTCTGCACAGGAAATTCTGCCCTGCATGAACGGATTCCGTAGCTATTTACTGAGCTTTGCTCGATTCGCCACTTCAGAGCTTGGCGCAGCTGAGTGTGACGCACTCTCTGCAAAGTCCAGCAGTCGATCCATTGAAATGTTTGCTCACTGGCCTGTGCACTATATAGTACGTTGGTCGGATAGTGACGCAGTTGGTCTAAAGAGGGGAAAGGCGTCACAGGGCGCGGCAATGCACATGCATGCAAGCCAATGGTAAATGGAAATGACGCAACTGCAAGCATGCCAAGAGATGCAAACATTCCATACGAGACACACAGCTTAATAAAGCAGAGGCCTTTACGATTAGCTAGCGGCTCAGCTTCAGCTCGAGGCGTCGATACGCCGCGATGTCAGTCACAGTCGCGTATGTCACGATGATTAGGTGAACTCGCCACCACTCTGTTAGCTCAAAAGACAAAAGAAATCAGCGGCTCCTGGTACCTCTACAGGAGCTAATAAGGGGCGAGCTATATACTACAGGCCTGTGAACCCGATGCTTGCAGAGTATTACCTACAATGTCGTCCTGCTTATGATAAATGGTTGTTCTACCTTACATGAAGCTTGTCATATGGCTCACCTTGCATGCAGTGCTTCATTTTCTGGATTCCTGTAATGCATGTGCTAAACCAGTGCGCCTTTTAGGCCGCGTTTCAGAGTATTTGTCTCTGCTGCCCATATCATATCCTCTAGATTCTACGAACAGATATGTCGAGCCAAGATCTATGTCGAAATCAATGCCACAAACTTGCAAGTTCTGAGGACCCTAAAAGAATATGTCAAACACCTAGGCGTGAGGAGATCTGTATCTGACATTTCCTAGTTTCGATGCTTGAAGTATAAAGCGCGTGGCTTCCAAAAGCATATTGCTGCACAAGCTCTCAAGGTGAGGGGTTACATATGCGCACACAAGGTCTTAGCAGAATGATGCTCGTTTCCTGACACTTCAGCTGTGACGGACTTTCTGTCAGTTCGAGAGCTCAGAATCCTTTCCGAAACACTTTAGTAGCAATTACGCGACGTTTTGACTACCTATGAATTGGTTCGTAACGCTCCAGCATATTTGTCACACTTCCACCACGGCCACCACACAACAGCTATATACAGGAAGCACCATGCGCCTTGCTGCACTGTCCACGTTCCCTAGCCCTGCACAGGGCGTCTTCAGCTCGCAGCTAATGAACGACAGTAAAGGTGATAAGCAGTTCCAATATTAGCTTGTGAAATGTGTGTAGCTTCGAAAATAACACTGAAACCCAAAATCTTAGAATACGCATACTGAAAAAAGGACGATTGTCTAAACCGCATTGGTGACTACAGCTCAGTGGGGCAGTTGGTTGCCTTCCTCGTCACGAATCTACAATCCACAGGAATCACACACTTATATTCTAATCCTCCAAAAATTATCTTCCCTTTATGTGCTGCCTACAGTGCATGTAGCGCACTTTCTGCAAACAAAGGTGTCTTGCTTGACTTCAATATCGGGCAGCTTACACACTTTGAGACGCCACAACAAAGAAATGCGACCCTGCGGCACATTACGTTTAACAATCATTTACCAAGATACTTGGACGTCCGTCCTAGTGCGCTGGCCACGCTTCACATACTTGCTAGGAGGGCAAGACAGTTTCGCAAGCATCTCAAGTCGCCATATTGGGACCGGCGTAAATCGGCAGTCAGGCGCCCTGCAAGTGCAAACAGTCAGCCTATTCGGATAAGTATCTTCAAATCCACGACAAAGACGAACAGAAGCCGACAGCACCACCCCGCCAGATATATGTAACTGGACCTCGTGAGTAGTGCCCTTGATACTTTCTCTCACAGCATCTCTATGTGTAAGTCAGTCAGCGCAGGTTCATTGTGCCGTCGCGCTAATCACCTCTGGTAAATGTGAAATCGCAACGGCAAGCGCCCATTAATTCCTATCTGAAGAATTTGACAAGGCGGCTCACCCCAAATTCCCAGTTCCTCAGCGTGGCAATACAGCACTGCCACATGAAAAAGGAATGACACCATCGTGAAATTAACAGGCTGGCGGAATCGCCACATCTGCATTCGCTTGATTGGCAGCCCAATATATTAAAATGCCAAAATGAAAATGTACTTTTGGCGGTAATCTGTACGTCTCTTGCGTCAGAAACGCAACGTTTGTTTCGATGGTCTTGAACGCACTTGCTGCAATCTCATTAGGCGTCAGTTCCTAGTTGTGCAAAATTAACGGGCCTGAGGAGCAACTTAACAAATTTCATAAACCGGGGTGCCCCCTGGCGAAACCGAGCATAGCAGTTCCTCACAAGCTACTTTACTACACTACATGCTTTGCAATATACATGCACACGCACACTTCAAGACAGAAAGGCAGTCCCATGGATGCGATCTCTATGACCTTCGCACAATGCAGCTGCCAAACACAAAAGGATCTGCATGACGTATTCTTCTGTCCACGTTTCAGTGTATGTTCTCTCGGAACTGCGGCTGCACGCTAGAGCGCCACATCGCAGACTTTCCCAATGCAATATGCTGACTCCACCTATTGCGATGTATGCTTCCGTGAGGCGCAAGCGACACCACGCTTTGGGATGAGAAGCGTATATTTGTGCGGAACAGAAACACCCGGCACATACAATGCCGACTTGCGTAAGAGGAATCTGTTGCTCTGTATTGAGCTTTGCTCGATTCCCCACTTCAAAATTCAGCACGACTATGTGCTACGCACTCTCTGAGTCGTCCGCCAATCAACCCACTCCATCATTTGCTCGCTGGCACGCCAAACTTTTCCGCTATTTTGCTGCATTATCCACACAGCAAAGGATAAGCAACTTCAACACTGGGAGCTGGCAGCAAGCATTTGTGGGCATCATCACTGCATCTTAAAGCGACATCATGCACCACCTGCCGCCCCGCAGAGCGCATAGACTCAAGGTTTGCCCAAGAAGGTAGTTGCACACAGGACCCACGGTCTCCAGGTCACTCGGCTCTCGTTAGCAGCAGTCACGTCAAGCTGCAAACGCTCCTGAATGAGATCAGACGTATTTGCAGGTCATTTTAAAACGTACGAATCTATTTATGCGTCGCATCCCCCAACCCCACATAAACGCAGCTATTCGAGATAAATCCCCCCATTGACTTTAATCGGTGAGGTTATTTAAAGCCCTTTCGACATAATGGGAACCGAGACATTAAGAGCTTTCCCTATCACCTACAACATGTCCACGATTTTGTGAAGCTTTTGGATGTTCGGTAAATCTCCAGGATATGATGAATGCGGAATTATGTGTCTGTGTAAGCTCTGCATAAATGATGTTGGGGAGAGCGCAGAACAACCTACCCTCAGAATGCTTTGGTAGTTGCAACTAATTGCAGGCATGGAATAGACAATATCCTCCCTCAAAGAAACAACGGTCCTATGGGCTTAGTTCGTGAGGAATGAAACGTACTGGCTGCAAGTGAGGTCACATTCTTCAACATGTCATAAAGCACATAGTCTACTGACACGCAGCTTGTAGTGAGAGCGCAAGGCAACTGTGTCTGAGACTGTGTCGGGAGTTGCACCTGTAAGGTTCCGGACAGGCATGGAACCCCTACACAATAAAGACAATACCTTGAGAGAAATGGTAGTCTCATGGGTCCAGTTTGTGGTGCGTGCAACGCACTTTCTGCATGTCAGGTCACACTCCCTAATATCCCGGAGAAACTGTAGTCGACTGACACATACGCACTCCGAAATCAGACCGCTGCTTAACAAGGCGACGTTGCTATAGTTGTTTGATACTCTGCGGGACTGGGAAATGCAGAAGCTATTTTTTCCCGATTTCCAGCATTGATACACAGACCGACAGCCGCACAACACGTACAAGCGCTACGACTTATTGAAGTACTGCACATTTGCAGTGGGCAAGCTCAAATCCTACTCCAGGATTCCCAAATTGTACGAACAAAGCGTTATCTGTCGCACTGCTCGAAGCATTTTTGCCAGATAATGATACAAGCACTTAGTTCCATTGCCAGATCAACGATTTGCATCCCTCTGACTTTTCGTCCTGGAGCTGCAAACGGAAAACTGGCAGGAAACACGCATTTGCGCTGGGAGGTAAGACACGAAAAAAGACCGATCGGTCTCAGGATGGTCTGCAAATCCGCCTCACCCCCATCAGGTGCGTTTGCGGCTTGACGCTACTGTTGCTGGCGGGGACGAAGTGAACTGCTGTTTGCTCCGAAGCTCCGGAACAAAACACGTTAACTGGAGGGACGGTGTAAACAGCAACTTCTTCATGCAACAAGGTACCCTTACAAGAGGTTCAGCATGGCACTCTGCTCCTGAGGAATGTCTGGGGCGCTGCACTACTGAACAACAGTTCAGGTCCTCAAACTTCATGTTCCCGATAAAATTTGTTCTATTTCAAAATGAAACTTTCATTTGCCTTCCTGGCACCACCGTGGGTAAACCCAGACTCTTTCAGGTGCTCTTTCTGTTAAACACAAATACCTCAGTGGATATCCCGAATTTTAGCTTTGCAGCTGTAGAGCATGCAACGAAGCAATGCACAGTGTACTTCAAGTGTTACGTAAAAAGTCCAATGTCTTTCTTTTGGGGCGTATCACTGCGACATCAGGACATCTTCTGTTGCGTTGCGCATCTTGCTGATATACATCGCATACCCAAATGGCAGCGTTGATGTGCATGCGCAGGCATAAACAATCACAATTTTCATTTTTTAGGTACCCTTGTTAGTGTCGCCGTTCCCAACGGGCTGTATGATCCACGTGACCACATGGGCAGAAAGACAGTAGCAAAACATTAAGACCGTCTCCTTCGCACTGACCCTGTACGAATCTTGATGTGTATGAATGTCATGGCCGGGAGCATTCAACAGCTCCGCCCTAGCCGATGTTTCCACAGGTCCCAGGACAGAAATCGAAATAATAGGAATATCAAACAAATTCCCTGCGTCCATAGACTGAAGGCAAGAGAGAACCGCTGAAGGAGCCTGAGGGAGTCTTGTTCACGCTCTAGCCCTGTTGGTCAATGCCCGTCCTTCTAATTGTTTTTGTGAGTGATTGATCTTGTTCATTGTTTTCTGGGAACTTATGACACACCTGCTGTGAGACGTGTACAATCTTGCTCGTGTTTCAGATAGTGAAATACTGACCGCGCTACATGGAAACACTTGTGATTTAACGAGACCACGTGAATGTTTTAGACTAAATGCGTACACTTAAAACAAAAAGCAACTGAGGCGCTTCCACTCACGAATATCTTTTGGTCTTCCGAAGTACATGTCAAGCTGGCGCAAGACCCAACGAACTTTTTGTCGCCACGCAGCGGTCAGAAAAATCATGTACATGAGACACTGTTGCTGCAGTCTATGACTGTCTAATCAGCATCACCGCTGCTGCATACCCTAACATAAATCTTTCTCCTCTTTGATTGCAAAGCCTTTTCATCGTGCCTTTTCCGTAGGACATTGCTTCAATAGCTTGCGGTTGCATAACACACTCATCTCCACCACCAAGTTTACTTAGCAAATAATCGAAATTACTTGCTCTTTCTCTTCATGCATTCACTTCATGAAGTCAAATGGATGCCTTTTCAGCGAGTTTCAAGGCATTCAATTTCGCAGTGTAAACTGATGGAATGAGCAAAGAACATGAAGCACGTCATGCGTCACCACCTGGAATCGGGCGAAAAAGCAATGGAACAGCACATGAAGTCTCTACCCCCACTCATGCGCTCTATATCCTTTCTTGATGATGTTGAGCCGTTCAATACTTGAAGAAAGGACCAAGCTGAAGTCGCTACGCGATGGCAATACAACGCTCCTTGCAGATGCTGAGTGAGGTGCACCTCACAAAGAATGTCTAAATATTCGCATCCGGCTTCCAAACTTCCTATGACATTTCATACGCAAATCCTGTACTTCTAGTAAAACTCAATCTCGTCGTTCTAACCTTTGAATTACCAATGATATAAAAAGATTGATGGTGTCTCTTGGCAAACTCACTGAAGCAACATGTTGAAGAAATCAGTCCACTTCGTCGGGTTTCAACAACACCAGCAACAAATGGCTGGAAAGTAAAACATCACCACTTAGTGCCATACTTTCGTGATACTGCGATGGCGCAGCTACGCACAACATCCACTCAAGAAAGGTATGCTGGCGTCACACTGGTTAAGCAAAGTGGCGATGGACGTCACGGAAGACGCCGATCGCATAGTAAATCACTTCGCGACAGCTATTTGCTCAACGCCAGCGCGCAACTGAAAGTCTTCAGGAGACGTCTTTAAGTTCACGCAATGGTCAAGGCACGCAGAAAGACGCGCCGAACGCGTGGGCCTGCGGCCTATTATCAATAGGCCGAGGTTCAACTAGGTACCGATTGAGTCCACGAGTCACTGCTCTCAATTTTTTCTAACGATACAGCTACGCACTTTCTGAATGTTAATGACTACACTACACCTCAGCTCAATGTAGTCAAATCCAGTTCTTGCCTGTAAGTGCATGATGGGGCACTCCTCAGGAACGGTTCCCTGGTTACTGCAGGCAGGATATGACTGTCGGCATTACAGCATGGTTACTTCTCAATGTTTAAGAATCAATACCATGCGTCCCTGCCTGCTATTCAACATGCTCTTCGAAAAAGAAGTTATTTACGCACCTTTTGTTCAGGCGACACTCTTTAGCAGACCATACCTCGGTACAGATTTAACAAATACAGAGCAAGCGGTTAAAATTACCTGGTGTTTGCAGTCAAAGTCATGCAGTTTCCACCTCACAAATATAAAAATATATCAAAACTACAGAATGTTTTGCATGTGATTTTAAACATGCACCTAATAATGATTCACAGAGGATAGCAAAATACACACAAGCCCATTTCTGGGTTTGTGTGTATTTTGCTATCCTCTGTGAATCATTATTGTCTCAGCCACTCTAGTCAGGCCACACTTTCTTGGAAGGTAGCACTTATCTTCAACATTTTAATCCATATTTTGAAATATTCACTCTAGAAGCTACATCCTCATATTTTGTGCAATTGTGGCAGAGGTGGAAGTAGCACGCGCTTTCCTTTGCGTCCCATTTTCTATAGTGCTGCCAGAAGAACAGCGTGCAGTGTGTGAAAGAGGAAAGAAGCGTGCTATTTCCATCGCTGCCGCAATTGCATGAAGTATCAGCATAGACAGTAGAACAGGCCTTTGGCTGACAGTTAAGATGCAAGAAATCACATTTGCGCGTCTCGCATAGTCTCCAAAATATGGCTGTTCAGATTGCCAAGAGATTGCTTTCGTCAAACCAATATGCATGTTTTCAAGAAGGCACACCACACTGCAACAGCACCTTAAGCCGCAGGCAGCATTCGCAGATGCAACTATTCGTGTATTGATATGGCATGAAAAATACTAACGCATCAAGTTGCACTTTGGGTCACCTCATTACTTTTGATGAGCTACAGTGTTTGTAGTAAGCACTTCTAACTCCACTGCCGTAGGCCTGGACGAGACGACGGAAGCTCCGCAATGCACTTAAAATCACACTCTCAATGCTTGGAACTACTGAGGATAACGAAGTACGCTTCAAGTTCTGCTTAAGTTGTCGCCTCTGACAACTGAAAGACGAATTTCCGAGTCATTGTTGCTGGATGAGACACGGCGCTTAGCTTCGAAGTATATGATTTGTCCTGCGTAGATGCATTCACTGGTCGCGTACGCGAAGAATGATTTTGGAAAATATATTGTTAGAGGCTAGCTGACGAAATTGTATCTGGGCCACGTAAAGAATATTCTTTGCCTCGTAAGTACTAAGCGTCAACCTGGCAAGACGTCGGCAGCTGATGCGATTCTAAGGCTATAATAACCCGAGGTGGTATGGTGATGGGAAGCCTCAGGAGGCTATCATCACTGGTTGCTTTGCAGCTTGGCTGGCATCTTGTTCCCTTACAGTTCCAATCACAGCGCAGAGTCACTACAATATAGATACGCGTACGTACGTTACAAAGCAGCCGCCTATCGCTCGCCGCGTTGGTAGCCGAGAGCAGCCTCACTAATTTATTCGCTTACGTCTTTCGCCCTCCTTGTAAGCGCGTGGAGCTTGACTCCTGCTTAGCATGCTTCACTGTGAGCAGACACACAAAAATTGAAAGCTGCGCTGTCACCCTCCCTGTTACAGATCAAAGGCCTGCATGTGGTAGCTGTACTTATCCGCAGCCAGATGTAGGTTTTGAAACACCTCTTCGTCAGGCGCCATTACATCAAGAAAACGAATTTTCTCCACTGCAATCGTTGCCACCCACTCAGTGTTCCGATGGAAGCACCTAGCTCACGTGGCCTCAACAATGAAGAGCGCGCGTGGTGTGCGCAGTCCTAATCCTGCAATGCCACTGTGGCTCCCAGTAATTCCAATCCCGTCGAAATACAGCGGCCGCCTAAGTTTGTGATGTACAGATTTTGCCTTGCAAACAAGCAGCTACTTTAATTGCATCTTCACTGACTATGGACGATCCGGCAAAGTTGGACTGCAGATGTAGCACTAGATAACTAGGTACATATGATTTTGTAGTAGTACAGTACGTGCTCATACGCGTTTACAAGCGCGAGCCAGTGCATCAGTGACCCACTATCTGCACTTGGACACAACGTACGTAATCCAATCAAATGTTTGTCGCATACAGACTTTACGCTCCACCTTTCGAAACCTCCCACAGGCCTTAGGTCTGCTTTTCTCCACCGAAGTTTCATTTATCTCTTGCTTGAAGGCGTGCACATCATGACCTTCCTAAAGGCCTAGCAGCCCTTGCAGTAACTATTAATTGAATGGTATGCACCTCGCAGAAGCCGTGCCTTTTACGCTCACCTCTGGTTTTAATCTTGTTCCTTGTCATCTGTGTGTTTCAGACATGTTCGTAGACAGCGGCTATAGCCTGGCGTCAACTTTTAGTTTTTCCAGTATGCCCGAAACTGCATTATACACCAATATACACAAGATCTACTGAAGCCACTGGGTGTACATTGTTTGCGGCCACATCCTAGATGATGCGCCGTCTCAGGACTGAGGTTGCTCAGTACCTTGTCCGCTGGGAAATCGTCTTCGGAGTCAGATTATATGTCCAAGAGGCCACTACGCTGCTTGATATGGCATTAACGTCGCAGACATAAGCACACAGCCGTTGCGCGCTCTGATAAAGGATGCGATGGCTGCATATACATTGCCTCTGGGGGTCGACGAGCCCACATTGACTCAAGTAAAGTATCTGCCAAATTAACAGAGAGCTCTAATGAGTACACAAGGAAGCAAAGCATCCCTTGCAAGTGACAACACTTTGCGTCGCGCGATGGAAAAGAGAGTATGAGATGCTCTATCGAGAAAACAAAACTGCTATTCAGGGACATAATATCAGTCACCCACAAGAGGGCTAACCAGAAGTTTCTAGCGCCAGGAGACACGGCATTGCATACTTGCCAGCTTTCCGCTGCTTCACTTAGCCAAATATTCACGACGCAAGCAACATTGAAGCTTCCCCTAACCCGAACAGAACGGTACGTGCATGATCCGAATGCAAGCATTGCCTTGACAAGGAAAGTAGGGAAGGCAGGCAAAGCCCGAAATTCAAGTATGGGCCATGCGGTGGCTCGATACGATAATTGGACGTCCAGCACCAAAAGCCGGAAAGCGACCATGCAGATGCACACTACCACAACATTATCATGCTTGAACTCGCATGTGGCATAAAGGCAGATGCAACAGGCCAGAAAACGTCGAGACAATGAAAATGGCAAGCAGGGCTGCAGTTCTGATTGTAGAATGTGCCGAAAACCTAGCAGCATTGAGAGAGGCCCCGGTCTATATGCTGCGCAAATGCATCAGCCACAATTTACGCTCCTGCCATCTACAGCTCAGTATCATACTGATTCCGGCCTACAGGCTTCATTTCAACCATTTTCAAAGGACTGCTGTGGCTGTCAGTCTGGCATGGAAAACACTTCTGCGGCGAAGTGCAATTTTCCTCATCTCAAAAATTTGTAGCAGTTGTGTTCATACACTGAGCAACTGCGGAGTCACTGCTGTAGGTCTACAGTCCGCGCACAGTCTACGCCCCGAACACGGGAGTTCTCCAAACCGTGCAGTGTAATCACCGCAAACCGGACAACCTAACTTCCCAAACGCTCCATGATGTCCGCTGCCTCTAAGGAACAGAAAACGACAAACATACGCGCGATTCTTGCAATGATTCTGTTGAGAGCCTAGCAGCACTGTTTGCAAGAGGCCTTGGCTCATATACTGCGCCAGCACAAAGCATCGGCCACGAAGATCGCGCCTTTCATCTATGGCTCAGGATCGTGCTGATTTCGTCTTACATGCTTCACGCCAACCACTCTAGAAGGACTGACACTGTCCTATATCAATCTGGCAAAAAACACTGTTCTGCGACGAAGTGCAACTTTGCTCATCCCAAAAATCTGTAGCAGTAGTGTTATTCACTGAGCAACTGCGGAGTCACTGCAGTAGGTCTGCAGTCCGCGCACAGTCTACGCGCCGCACAAAAAAGACAACCTAACCTGCCTCGCGCGTGACGCACTGTGACGACGCGCTCCATTATGCCTGCTGCGTCTAGATCTCACCAAGCACTACCACACATAATAAGCAAAAACCGCGTGTTCAGTCACAATTTTTCGGCATTAGGTGATCATAGAAAGCCCAACTTTACCACGCCGCCACAGCCGCACATCAGTACCTTTGGCTCTCGCCCGAGGGCATGCGCAAACTCAACAGGACAAACATAGACGGTATGCAGGGCGCTGCGACGACGCTTGACCGTCCTTTTTGTGTCATGTCAAAAATGCAACAGGCGCCTTTCATGTTTGTGCACCAGAATTGGCGACAAGCTTCGCTTGCAGCTCTACTGAGTTTCCCAATTCATCAAAAGAAACAACAATATATGAACTCTAACAAGGAAGAGCCAATTGTATCTCGCAGCAGCCAACACGTGTCAGGTCACAGCTCTTCCGAAAAACACTTCTCCGTAGCGTATCTTTTCATTCAAACTTCACATGCATGCAACGGAACATGCGCGTGGATAAATTATTTTTGCAAGCCTCGCTGTGATAAGGAAAGCAGGGAAGGCAGGCAAACCCCGAAACCCAACTGCGGGCCATTCCATAGCTAAATGCCACTGTTCGATGTCTAATACAAGAAGGCGGAGAGCGACCACGCAGGTGCACACTACCACAACATTATCATGCTTGAACTCACAGGCGGTATGAGTCCTTATGCAACAAGCCACGAAACGTCGAGGCAATGAAAATGCACGCAGGCCTGCAGTTCTGATTGCAGAATTTGCCGAAAACCTAGCAGCATTGTTTAGCATTGTTTGAGAGAGGCCTGGTCTTATATACTGCGCAAATGCATCAGCCACAAAGTTCGCGCCTTCCATCTATAGCTTAGTGACACACTGATGTCGGCCAGCACGGTTCATTTCGACCAGTTTCAAAGGACTGCTGTTGCTGTCAAGCTGGCATGGAAACACACTGTTCTGCGACGAAGTGCAACTTTCCTCATCTCAAAAGTTCGTAGCAGTAGCGTGAGCAACTGCGGAGTCACTGCAGTAGGTCTGCAGTCCGCGCACAGTCTACGCGCCGCACAAAAGAAGACAACCTAACCTGCCGCACCCTTAACCCACTGTGTACGACGCGCTCCATCATGTCTGCTGCGTCTAGATCTCACCGAACACTACGACCTATGAGAGACAGCGTTTTAACTTACAATTGCCTGGCATTAAGTGATCAAATATAAAACTAACTTTATTCACAGTGCTGCAGTCGCACTCCACTTACGCAGGTTCACACCCGCGGACGCGTGCATACACGATACAGACAGAGGTTATGCAGGGCAATGCAAGACGCTCCGCTTTACTTCTTTTGCCATGTGGAGATTGCACAAAACCCTTTCCACCGAGAATAGTGATGAGCTTTGTGTCAACGCCAAATTAATGAGACGCACAACCGACCAAGTAGAACACCAGTGAGTACACGGAGCACTGAAGGGCCTATTTGGAGAAGCAAGCCAATATGTTCTTTTGTCTGCAAAACAGCATATTGGCCTGCTTCTCCAAATGATTGCTCTAAATCTGATAATCAAATCATGCACGTCACGTTCAGCTCATGCGAACTGAAAACAGCTAAAAACGGGATTTCGCTACGACATGCAGGCACATCGTAAGAAACAAGGCGGTGGATGCCGGCGACGCGAGAATTTTTCGGTACTCCTCGTGTGCCAACCTATCTTGACGAATTCGAGGGTGATACGGGCGCCAGTTCTACCGATTCACTGCTCCAAAAAATGTAGCTGGGGCCGGTTAAACCTGAGACTCCGTTCATCCATTGCCGTCTATTACCTAGAAGGTACTATTTCCGAAGCGGATGTTGTATCGAATAACAAAGAAAGGTGTGGTAACTATAGATGTCTATCGAAACTTCATGTATCTTTGAAACACAGAACTCTACAGAAAGCATGCTTTTCTGCTCCATTCCCACACAAACCTGAAGTAACCAGTTACAGAAAAGCAACCCACACATAACTCTCTGCTATGCCCGTGGAGCAATCGACTGTCATGTACAGCAGGCGAAACACCCACACTTTCGCCAATAACGTGAAGCTCCGGTCCTATACCTAGCTTTGGCATTTGCCGTTCAGCAGCAGCGATTAGTAATAAACACTCAGAAGCATGCATACTAGCTTCACTACCCACTCAGATAAGTCGATGTCACGTCGATATTTGTTTTGAGCAATGCGCTAGTTCCTGAAGAATACATATCACAAGGATAATTTGCTGCTCGGTTGCTTGTTCGAAAGTGCAGCCCAAACAGTCACCAGCAGCTCCGTTTTTATTTCCGTCAAATCTCGGTGTGTGGGCGAATCCTCACAGTTGTGAACGAGCATGTTGACAGCTATGCTCTCCATTCTACAGAAGGCGGTACTTAGCACACTAGATAGCTGTCGGCTGGCCATCAGGCTTCATCAGCTCTTCTGGTTCTGAAGTTCTCAAGTGCGTCTTGCGTCACCAAAGGCCAGACGACACGTTCCACGCCAAACGTCGGCAAATGGTAGTATCTGTCTACGTCTGGCGCAATCTCTTCAGGACATAAGACGGCCACCCAATAAACATAATCTCCACTAAGCGCTTACTTTGCTCGGCAAGCCTTCCGTAGTTTAACTCGAACCCCTTCACGGCTTCCAAGCAAGCATGGACATTCTCTTGATCATAAATATATCACGCCTCGTCCTTTGTGTGCCTCCACGGTGTCAGTCCGTCGTACCTCCTGGCAGTTCAATTACTCCTACAAGGAACATAGCCAATAACTCGACACAAAAAACGTTCTCCATCAAGCTGCCTAGATCAGTATTACATGACTGTTCCAGCGGCAAACTGCTACAAGTTCAATAACAAAGGAAATTATTCTTCTGCTTTGCCCTTAAGTGATACAAACATGGTGGTGGCAAGCACCATAAAGAACCTGGAGGCTTTATTACAAGGTTATGAATGAATCAGGGCTCCCAAAGAGGAACAAACCGTGTTGTCCTCCCGGTTTCACCTGCAGGGAAACCACTGGTGCCCTTCCTTGTAAGGCTCCCGCCACTAAAGTACTTTCCATGCCCGGACTAACCAGCTGGTAGCACAGACATTCCAGTTACCTTGGAGCGCCAGCTCGGTAACATGACTTTGTCCGCAGAGACGAAGGCTACAGGATAAATGGGCAGATTTTACGTGATGCGCTAGCTTCGTAGAAGGCTCATCTCCTACATTGCGAGTGGCAGCAGTTAGCAACTCCATCACTGCCCTCCGTGACATCGGTTGCCACTTTGATGAAACCACGCCTTCAACGTGTAAAAATGTTTTCTTCTGCTTACACTCGAGCACCTAAGCAGTTACCCACTCGTTACAGCTTGCCCAGCAACGTACTCCCTCGAAGTTCGAAAGCCTTGATTGTTACAAATCGAGTACGTTTTTAAAAGCTTCAGCAGGTAGCTTTAATACAGTGTATGCGTGTATGTGATGTGCTCGCCAATGCGCAATTTCCGTACATAGAACCGGGAAGGCTGCTCTCACGCTCACAAGCACGGCAGAAGAAGCTCCATGGGGCAGGGCTACGACGTTCAATGCGTGCGGCCACGGAATATTCGTCAACTCTAGAGGCACCTTTTGCTTAATGATTCGCCTTACTTCATCAATGAACGCTTTACGCATTTTCTAAAAACGTTGCAGCTCCGTGCACAAAAGGGGTCATAAAAATTCTTGCAAATGCGTTGCAAGCACCACCCTACTATCTCACATACATCTGCGTGCATTTGCCTTCACTTTGTCTATCAGGCACCTCAACACCTGCCGCCCAATTCTCATACTGACAACATTGTTGCACAATATTTGGTTCTCACTGACTGCGTTCGCATACAAGAATGTTTTGCTTTTGAACGTGTGCCTGAGACGATCCAAAATGTGTATTACCATGATGTTTCGCCTGTAGTACTCAAGATACAGCAGGCACTGTATATGTTCAACGCTTGCAGTGCACTTTCAGAATCAGAAATAATATTTTGAATCACTGAATTTCCATATGAAGGTTATAAAACGCAGCACACAGCACAGGTTGGTGCCCATTTTGCATACTGCTTGGCAGCTCGCCAATGCAGTTGTCCTCCTGCCACTCTCTTCCCAACCACCGTAGTATGTGTGATGAGCCAGGTTCATGCACACACTCTTACAATCAGAGTAAAACACACAAGCTGTCTTGCCTTACAGTGTGTCACGACCAAGCCTGTGGACTGAAACACGCACAGCCTTTAGAGGAGTGGGTAGCTTAGTCCACAGTCTATAGGCTGAGGAACAACAAGGCCTCTCTGCGCCATCGGAGTGAGCCTACTTTTACGTATCGTCGCCTTGCTGTTAAGTATGTAACCATCTAGGTAGTACACCGTAGGCTGAATAGCATATCTACAAGAGACTAACACCCGACCCCATGAGAAAAAGGCATTTAGAGCAAATCTTCTAATCTACAGAGCAATATCCAGTTCCTCAGTTTAGATCCCTGTATGTCACTGAATGCTCTAGAAATTATTCTGGATGTGCTTAATCACGAGCACGTGTTGAAAAGTAGTCAAGCGCATTAAGCCATAAGACTGTGCATGCGAATCAACTGGCAAGGCTGATAATAATGTGCAAAATAATATGCAAATGTTCACACTGCGAGATCCTTGTCTTCTGCCACGCACACGTTTTATCCTTGGGACGTTCACTCAGTCTTCTTAATCGTGCTTTCACTTCCCAAAGGGATCAACAACAAACGCACAGACTGCCGTGTAACTGGCTTTTGTCACTCTGCGAAATATAAGATATTACTAAAACGTCTTCCTACTGGAAGAAAAACTTGTCAGAGAGCGGTCGTGCATTCACACGCCGCTTGACGACGGCTAACACAGAGCAGGAACGTATTCATCATCGTTTTTCACCAAACTCACTGAAGTAAAAAAGAAAAAATCTACTTGTTCACAGCGCCTCACGGCCACACCTTGACTACGTGTTTGAAGAACGCACTTTTGCTGGACTAGGACTTGCCGCCGCACTACCATATATAACGCCAAAGCTCGTATAACTCACGAGAAATAATTCCTCTGAGTGTTCTGGCAGTGGCTCGCTGATAGGCTACTGCACGTTTTCCGTGGATCAACAGACGCTTACACACTACCCATCCGCGCTTCGCACAGGGGCTCCACGTTGTTTAAGGAATTACATTCTTCACATGTGAATCTTACGCGAACTGATGGCCACCTTGATGACATAATGCTGTGGAAGCCCTGGAAGGAATGAAGGGGACGTGCAGGCGCTACTCGACAAAACAAGTTGACAACTGCGTTGCGCAAATGCACGCGCAGAGAACAAGCATCAGCAAGCAATTCAACAACCTAGCAAAACGGACACGATTTGCCCACAATCCTGGCCCCTCTGCACATACTTAAAGCATCCTACGGGATTTGCTGGGACATGTAACACTTCAGAAACTCCTTTTACCTTCCTAAACGCACATACTGACATACACATTCAATAGGCGTCTGTGGTACTGAACAAATATGAGACGGAGAGGTCACAAAGAGTATCACGCGCAGCCAATTCAAAACGCTGCGTTACTACTGCGCGTAGGAACTCCAGAAACCACCGTCGTCACCCTTTTCAACGCAGCTACAAAAACGACAATGATTCCAAGTGCCGTTCTTGGCGCACCTGGTGCAGATACACATATCACCAGCAGCGGACTGTTATCCGTAGTGCCACAACTGAATGATGCCAAAATAAGACCACTTGAACTACAAGGGATATGCAATCTTCATGCTAACCAGAGATGAGAACAAATCATCAGCTGATGGATCGAAATGCGTGTGCAAATTTTGTCCAGACCACGCAGAGCTCAATACCAGCACAAACGCTTCCCTGCATTCCCAAGACTCACATCAAAGACCAACAGCTCATCCCTATGCTTTGTCACCTGCGGACATGAAGTGCCAGCTCAGGCTTATCACTTACATCCTGGGAGTGCGCATACAACCCACTAAGAACTTCCCTAACCCAAAAACCTAAGGTTGGATAATACAGTTTTTGTCGAGGATACTTGGTATGTGTAACACAAGCACGCTTCACAAGATGCCAAAGCTCTTTCTACAAACGAGTGCAGCTATCGTAGGCTTAATGCAAAAACGCAAAGGTGCGACAGATGGTCACTACAAACTTATCCTATTTTTCGCTTGATACGCACATGGAAATCCTTGTAGCACCACTGCATCGACTCGCGATAATTGCACCAATGCCTGTTGTTCCAATCACTTCCAACATCATGGGCGAAATGACCACGATGATTACATAATACAGCAAGCGTCAAGTGGGGTTTCCTCAAGTTCAGGAAATCCTACAAAGCAACGAAATGGACTATGCCCATCACGCAAGGCCATTCACGCCTTCACAAATATTTGCAGCAGAACGTTTTAGTGTTACTTGCTCCCCATCACATGTTTGAAGTGGTATCTGACGCACTTGCTACAAGTTCAGGGGGCCGATGCACGGCAAAACAAGCTGCCCAACAGGTCTTCTATGTGTACCGGGGCACTTCGAATTCAACGGACCCAAGCTTTTTTTCATTCGACGTTGCCGTGTAAAATCTTATGTGCGAACTGCAGAGTTTTGTCACATTGAGAAGCTGTCAGTGTACAGAGGCAGCTTCTAGTTTGCTGCACGGTATTAGTAGACTATTGTCTGATGCGCAGGCCACGATGATGCAACAATACACGTGACGAACAAAACATGCAATGAACAAAAAACTGTTTTCATTTTGTGTGCCTAAAACTTTAATGCACTAAACGGCTGCGCAGCCTTATGCCAATACCGGAAAGAAGTTGCTCATTTTCCGAGGCACCGAAGAACAAATTGAAGTTAGAGGCCGTGGTACAAACATGCTCCCTCGTTTCCTCGTCTGGTCCAGCATGCCGTCGATCCAGTCGATGTGCGTTTGTACGCCAGAAAACGCACTGCCTGGCAGCTCGGATGCACCAGGTGGCTTGTGAGCTCGTCTTAAGAAATGCATTGAGGACCAAGGGCGTGTACTCGAGGGTGTTGACTCGCCTTTTCTGCTTGGGTGTAACCGTTTGTCGAAGTATTCTACATGATTACAATATGCTTTGTTCTTGTTCCACCACACATGTCATTACGGCTGGCAAACGTACAAGCAAAAGACAAGGCACTATATCGCTATCCAGTGCACACACCCGTGTACACGTAGATTCACGCCTACATGAATATATGCATACGAGCACGCACATCGCTGGCAATGAGAGAGTCTGGCTGGCGAACTGTTTGCATCTGCTCAGTCTGTTGTGATTTACGAGGCTTACTACCTAATACACAATCCAGATTTTAAAACTCGTTTGACGCTCCACCCCAAAGAGGCGAAGGGTCCAACAATTTGTGATCAGCAACATAACAAAAGTGCTGTGCCGAATGGATTCCCCGGTAATTCGTTAAGTCCCTGCAGTTCACGCCCTACGAGAAGTGCAAAGGAGGAGAGAAATGACGTTGGCTGGGTCTGTCAAGACCCCACTGGCATGCTGCTCTGCGAAACGGAAGAAAACAAGAATAACACGTTCGTTGGTTTTTCTCTGCAATGGGAAGATCGTATCAGAAGTCTCAATGAGTGACATGAAAGAAAGCCACCGGTGGCGCAATGATCACCCATAACACAGAAAAGGGCCTCAGCAGTTTCTCAAGTGATTATGAAGGTCAGCCCACGCATGCGCAAACCTTCTTCAGAGTACTGAATTACGGTTTTAGCAGCGAATATCACGCATGGAAGGCATGCCGAACTTTCTGTAAAGGAAAACGCACGAACGAAAATGCTAATGCTCATATCAGTATAAGGGTTTGAAGACTAGCAGCAATCCTCTGCAATTTTGTAAAACCAACCTGGTGGGCAATGCAAGCATTTGCCATTAAAACTAAAACATATCTGCATTGTTCAAATGTTCAGTTCCCTATATCCTCAAGCAGGCTTCTACGTAGCGAGGTTTGAGCGTGGCAACAACAAAAAACGCACGACGGCATGACCAGTACACAGAAACAGCATGAGATACCACACCTTAGAAGTACAAAGTTCGTCTGTGGCTCCTGTTTTTTTCATGAAACGGTAGGGAGCAAAACGCTGCTAATTATTTCTCCGCGCACGCCTTGAATCAACTTTCAGCACAAAAGGCCTCTTCAACATCTCCCTCCGTCCGGGACTATTCTATGAACTGCCTCCGGAAACATGTTGCGCGCACTTGCTGCAACGGCAATGCACTTCACGAATACAAATGATTTCCCGCAAATCCAGGAAACGGTGCAATAGTGCCCAGAGCAAAGGAAGCGCTCTGACCTTTGTGGTGCTCGCGCATGATCACAACGCAGCCATGCGCTGTATTTCTACCGAAAAAGCGTCTCACAAGTCATTTAATCACGTAGTGCTATATTTCAGTGCGAACACATAAAAATTCTCCATGCTAACCTGTACCTCTAAGTTGCATATGCCAAGCACAACGCATAGTACGAACTCATTGAAGGTAAGTATGCAAATAATAAAACCAATTACCTAACTCGAGTTCTAACGAAGCAAGACAATGCAGCTTCTCCTTCTGAATGTCGTGTCTGCGCCAATTCATGGTGGCGGAATCACCAACATACAATGCGTAGTAACATAAAAGAGACTCAGACCAAATCGCCCGTCAGCTGCAATACTCAGTGTATTTCACTTGTCACCCATATCATTTCTCGGGGAATACTGGAAATGACGCGCACTACCTGGTAGCCCCAGCTTCACGTCATTGACGCAAATGTATACATGTTGGTTCAGCAGCATTTCTGAGTGAGATATGTTTCTTTTGTAAACGTTTCTGGTTTCCTTCTCATACTCGGTTAGTCCCAGGAGTAAGCTGCCAAAATATATTACACGGTAAAAATAAGGAGCTGTTGGTGCAAAAGACATACATGCAGTGGACTAGGCGTACATCTCGGCAGTCGCTCTGTATTTCATGAAGTAAGCCACGCTTTATGGCCTAATGCGGCACGGCTCAAAACAAGTTATCTACGTGCCAAACCATATGCGCCGCGCGGCATTGTCAGTTTGCACTCATTCTCTCAATACATCCCATAGCGCACTGGTCCCGGTACAGTTCCGCAAGCCTTTATCGCGCTTTGTATTTGTAGCCAGTTTGTTTCGTTCACAGCAATAGTACGCCGAGAATCAAACACTTATGACGCACGCACTGCAAGTGCAGCCGATTCTACGTTGTTGCCCTTTTAGGCGTCTAGCAGCACGCAGGACTTGGTGTATTAGCAGCGTGGCGTGATGACAACCAGGATGTAGAACATGTGTCCTGAGGAATCTCTTTTCAATTCAGCTAGATTGTCGACGAAAGCGAGCTCAGAACGAGAAACATGAGCTTATGAGAATAGCATGACGACATGAGGGAAATCAAAATAGTAGTAGCACAAGATTCACTCGTTTCAGTGAGGCAAGAAACACAAACTTTGGGGACAATTGACGCACGCAAAGTAATGCTAGCAGGTCTGCTGGTCGCTGATCTTCCGAAGGGAATCAGCACAATAACTAGTAAACACTTGCATATTTAAGAGCGGACACAGCACACAACAACTAGTGCAGCTTTGAGAGCAGACAGAATACTGTGCATAACCATAATGCGTTCCACAGAACAGTGAGAGTTACTTCCTGAGTCGTTGAATGTAATTTGTCCGACCTACGAACTGAAACATCCGGAAATCTCCAAAGTGCCATTCCTACCGCACATGAAATTTACAAAATGCCATTTGGTACGCAGATGATGCTCTTTGTTGCCCTCACAACAGAAATGAGCCATAGCTCTGTACGCAAACTTGACAAGTTTCCTCGTTCGCAACAGTAGACAAAGTCTGTGAACGTCCATGCACGGCAATCGCAACATACAAGTTTACGCATTTTGAGTTTCGTGTACTTCACGCAATCTGCAGTTCGTACGTTGCATCAGAGGATTGCTCAACTGCTCGATACATATAATGAAAAAGCTGCAGTAACTAAGGAACGCACAGAGAAGGTACAGCATCGACTGTTGAGGAATCAATCAGAATCAGTAGCTGGGCAAATGCAGTGCCCCGGCACGAGCAAAGCCGCACCCATCACCAAGCATATTATTTCCCACCGGGCAGCTAATTCTGATTTACATTACCCGCATCTAATTCTTGAGCTCTCCGAATAATTGCATATGACGCGGAGCCTACAAGCTGAGAACCCACAAGCTGTCTTACGAAGCCACAAGTAAGCTCATATGCGTGCGTCCGATGACGATGAATTGCGGTAGTGCGCCAATGCAGCTTGTGAAAAGGCATGTATACAGTGCGAATATAAATCAGTTTGAACACAGGATCCGCCAAAAGATTAATTTTGAATGCATCTAGAGTGCCTCAAACGGAGAATGCTTGGAAGCACCGCCCCCACAAAAGCTCTATCGAGAAAAACGTAATCCAGTGGACGAGACGTTCAATATGTGGTTCCGTAAATCGTAGTCTGTGTAATTACTTGGCCATGTTAGACAACGCAGGGAGGAGCTGTTATATCTGCCATTTGCAGCTGCTCCCGCTATATGCTGAACGAACTGCCGACAGCCTTGCACAATCCCTTTCCTGTCAATATCAAAACATGCAGACGGTTCTGAGGCCTGTAGGCCTTCAAATCAATTGTTTTGCACACAAGGAATCTCCGCACTCCCTGCAGAAGCTCCTTAACGTCTACAAGGGAGCGAGGTGAAGCTGCTTCTGGAGAACGCAATCCGCTACAAACTTGCCTTACAGAGATAACGGGGCTTGGAACGTGACACCATAAAAGCAGTTATGCTGTAACTATCAAAATGCAATGTCAACAGCCCTGCTTACTACTCGTGAGCAAAATCCGAACCACTATGGCAGCCATGTACGCACAGACGCGGAGAGAGTTCTTCTATATAGCTCAGTACGCATAAGCTATACCGCACGTTTCTAGTACTTTTATGTTTGAAAGCCCATCGTGATGAGATTTCCGTACTCCCTGCACGGGCCAAAAATTTCTCAGCTGGTCCCATGGCCACCATCTCAACAGCAGTGGCACATAATTGCTTCTGTCAGAGCCGCACTCACTTTGGCTCCTGATCAGTAGTGCTGTGCAGCTGCTTGTGGTATACGCGGACCTAATTTTGGTTAAAACAAGGGTTGGCACCACCAATGGCAATTTTTCATGAACGTCCAACATGCAGCGCTAAAATGCCTCACTGTATATATTCGTGGTTCGCTCTAGAGGGGTGGCGTCGATTTACATTTTTGAGCTTACAATGCGGCTTAATTGCAAGGCAGTTAAACTGTTGCTGGATGGCCTGTTGAATATGTGGTGGCTTGTTCTACATCGTTCAACAGGCCATCCGGATGGCCTGTTGAACGATGTAGAACAAGCGATCACATATTCATGACTCGCCAGTATCCTCATGTAACGATCCACCAGTCAGTTCGAAGCTAAACAAAAATGCCGACTACAATCGATGATCTGAGAATATCTCACGGTCTGTAATTGGCAAGCAATCACGACATGCAGTTGTCCGCCGCATATCTTGGGAAAGGTAGAAGCGCCCTCTGCAGGTGCACCTTGCTAGCTGGTCGGTAGCCCAACATCCACTTCTTTTCCGGACCAAAATGTGTCGATACGCGGTCTCTAGCCCCCAAATATTTATCTCTTATATACCACCGCAGAGGTCTACGCTCATGAATGGCTTGAAGTGCCGCAATGCTGTTTTTTTCCCATTAGATACACATACCCTACTACAATCACTAACAGCGTGATGCCGTATACTAAGTTTCACATTTTGTCACTTGCTAATCTTCGCGGAAAGGCGCATGCAACGGACTCCCTGTAGGTGTGATAAAATCACCCAACGAAGACCGTGCAACTCTGGAAACGTACAAAAGTTGCTGCTAATCACCAGAAGAAGGCATACACATTCTTCTTGTGGAAAAATACGCTTGTGCACCCTTCTATACAGACCTACAACTTCAGCGCCCCAGTTGTTCGATAAGTCGACAGGGCAGCAGTAACACTTTGACGGCAGAGCACAGAGCTGTTAACCTATTGAGACAAAAATTCACCAGCCAAGACAATGAGTAAACGCCACATGGTGCCACGCTTTCTCAGGCCTCTACCTAGTGTTCTCACTGCATACTGTTGCTGCAGGCGAACAGCGATGCGCGCAGTAGCAGAGCAAAACTGGAGCGTTCTGCTGCCCGAAATTGCACTGCATGCCTCAGCAAATACGGCTGCATTATCTGGAGAAGGGGGCCCTGATAAAAATGGGGAAGCGTTTGGCTACGCATCCTTTTCGTTGCACTCCTACACACATACTACCAAGCAGCTCTCCCATTCCACACAAACCAATGCTAGAAGATGTATCCGCTTTGGGATCGTTACTATTGGGGAATAACGCACGAACTGCAGGTGAAGGGCAGGATACACGCAACGAAAATTTGGCCCGGATTGTCTGCTGCGCGCAAAGACTAGTGACTTTATGCAGCTAGGCATTCATGCTCGATGCACTGTTAAATGTAGTGCGCATGAAAAGCGCGGAATCCATTCGATGCACAGCTAGACTTCTCGTTTTCTCGCCATTGCAAAGCTATCACACTACGTCTCTTCCAAAGCAGAGGCAAGATTGCGCTCCACTCTCTGCGCCAGTCCTATGATACGCAGTCGCTCCAGGGAATACCAAGCATGTGCGTCATTTGCGCCGAACACGGCTTACGTCCTGCAGAGTTTGTATGCACCCACAGTGTGCAATGTCTGGCTGTGGAGCCAGAAAAGTCCTGTACTGTCCTGTCCTGTCTTTTGTCCATGCATGTATGGCTCTGTATTGGATGGCGGAAAGGCCTCTTGAATGCTTTGAACATTAACTATAAAAAGAATGTGCATTACTCAAAAGCCATTTTTCCTTGGGGCTGAGCATATTTTAACTAGCTATGGGTATCTCCACAATGAACACACCCATCAGGATGGTGCGTTGGCCAAAAAGCATGTTTTGCCAGTGGCCGAAAGCCGGTCCCACGCAGAAAGATCACCTAAGCGGGAAAACACAGATGAAATATCTCAGCGACTTCTGTTCATTTCTCGGCCGCTTGTTGCAACGCACTCTCTGCGCGACGCACCTTCTGTTCAACCAACATCCCGCTTCAAGTAAATTGTGCTAACACCAATGCAACAGTATTAGCACCGTGCTCCTTTCGTGCTCCTGTCATTGATGTCCAAAGGTCCGATTCAGTTTGCCCTTTTGCAATGAATATGGAGGCTCTAAAAATTCACTCACGCAAAACAGCGAATCCGCTAGATCAGCAAGCTCCTGTCCATGTTTCCGGGACTTTTCAAGGCACTCAAGCCTAGGGACCCCACAGACAGCAAAATGCCTGTTCTCAGTACTCTGGTGTGGGCAGCACCGCGCTGCTGTCTTGCTGCTCCATGCAGATCAGACTTCTTACATACTACACGACAAAGTGTCAGATACCAAATTGTTGCCATCATGCTTTGGCGTTCAGTTCATTCGTGGGGAGCAAAGCAACCTCAAACAGCCCCAAGAGCTTGTTAAGAACTCCAAGCATGCCGAATCTAGTTGGGGTAGAACAACCCTGTGCAGAGGCTTAACGTCGACAAAAGCATTCGCTTGCGCGCGCTTTCCTGCTGGGGGTTAGAGAAGTACTAGCGTCGCCACTACTGCAGCCGCTATCGTGCTAGATTCTTGCCAGCAGGAGGTATCTGTAATGTTTTGCAACTGCCACCAATTGAACACAGCACATTAAAACATTGCTACTACTTTGGTGAATATAAAATAGAATTCCACGCTTAAAATATATTTCCATGTTTACCTGTCCAGAACAGGTCGCTATACACACTTCCGCCTTTACTGGCATCACCCGTTCCTGAAGCTGAGACCGCATCAAGTGTTCATCTAGTGACTCAACCGTGTCACTGAAACCCACAATCTGTTGCCGAAGACAATAGCCAAATACATATCTGCGATTGTTCGTCAGTTTGACGCCTTGCTACTCAAAAGGATTACCTCAATCCTTGTGTATTTCAATACTTCCACGCTGCACGAAAATTTGTAGCAAGCCGCGCGTACCCAAACGGGTTGACTCCAGTCAGTCAAAATAAAGGCAGGCCACGTGAATGACATACAAAGGAAACAGACATCAAAGCTGAAAGCAATAGACGAGCTCTGTGGAAGTTTGAGAGTGGATGTATACTTCTGTCACTCTGAACGGCCAATCTTATCAAAACGGGCATACGCACAAGCCTGTGGATTCGAAGTATCCGAAGCTACCACTTAATCATTTCCTTCGTCCAACATGAAGCATTTAGCGCACGTTCTGCAAATATCCCGAGATTAAATATTCAAAATAAATGGCTCCGAACCAAAGGAGAGAACAGTAACTAGCGGCCATACGTGATGCAGAAGACCGTACAACCGAAGCAAAGAATACGAAGTAACGGCCACATTTCATTAAGGAACATCTAGCAAGTTCACCACGCACCAATGAGAAGCTGCACAGGACGAATGTTGAGAAATGTATGCACCATCAACGCATTTGCTGCAATACAGTTTCGTGATACACGACATTAACAGAAATGTGTGAAAGAATACAGTGGCTCCCGGAGCTTAGGAACTCACGAAACAGCCGCAGATGACACTTCCGTAGAAGCAAAGGCGTCTCCTTCAGGTGCAAAAAAAGGTCTTATAAGTGACAGAACTTCTTGCCATGCGTAGCCACGTGTAAACATTGCGTACTTCTTGCTAATATCGTCCTTACTAGCACGCATTACTCGCACGCACTGCCTGCAATGTCGGCATATTTTAGACATTACAACAACTCTGAACTTGGCATTCACTATCCAAGCATTTGTATTTTGAATAATAATGCAATACCATTGCCGGCCAGAACAGGTTCAGCTCAAAAAGATTAGTCCACAACAACTGCTAGATGAACTCAAAGCATGCACTAAAAAAGATGTTAGCAACCGTCCAACAGGCCAACCCAAAAGCACGAGCAAAACTGAAAAATCGAAAACGTAGGCCCAGTTCCGCAATAGAGCCGGACAGGTCTCGCTCGTCTGACGCTAAGAGAAACAAACTACCATAGCATTTGGTTGGTTGCAAGTTTTCTGTTATTTCGACCGTATGACTTTGCATTATTGACGCACAAACTAAAGCTGAAGCTGGCTTCAAAAAGGTGTGCATTCATCATACTTAACGAGTATCAAGAAAGCGAAGAGTCAAATGCAGATGCTTGGGGATTACTCAGGAGGCTTTTGCAACCAATTGGCGCATACGGCAGTCTAGGTAGCACGAACAGTCCTAAGCATGTGGGTGTTGAAGGATTAAATGAACGCCCATTTCTCTATGCCTCGGTGTTTCAAGGTGCAACAATCATGCAATCATACCTCTTCAACTCCCCGCTGGTCGACCTTTGAAACTTAAACGGCCCGAGTTAAAGCCGTTTTCTTCATAACTTCTTAAGTGCTATGGCGACTGCTAGCGCTACGCGACTTCCTTTAGGCGCCCGTATCGTACCGTCTCCGGCAGCTTACAAAAATATCAGTTCCTCACATGTCCTTCCGTTTCATGTTGGCTTCACCGCAGTCAATGCCGCAATGTCAGGGCGAGAAAAATGGATCTATCGCTGAACAGCCCTGGGAGTAAAAGCCTTGTGCTTCATTAACCATGGCTAAAGCAACAGACCGCACCTGTGGAACTAGTGCAGGAGTTAACAGAGGGCTGCTATAACATGGCAATAAATAACCCTTCAGTCCTTCAAGGCAATGATGGGAAACCACCGTCAAGGCATTTATCCTGCCCAAAAGCGCGCTCCCTCTATTCGAAATGATCCTCATTTGCGCAAACGTTACCTGTAGCTAGGTCTAATACCAAGAATGCAACTGACTTCCTGCATGATCAACTGCCTTGCAAAATGGTTTGGGGGTAAACTCCTTCAACGACGTAATGGGTGCTATTCTGGACTCTCAGTGTCCCGGGGTCGCAGCCACACATAGTGGCCTGTCCTTTCAAGTTTTCGCCGCTAATGTGTCCGCCTGTCGCTTGATGTTGTGGAGATGATGCTTCCTACGCACTCCCTACGGTTAAAAAGCGCATACACAACTTTCGATTTTGTTGCAGTTGCGTACGGTAAACAAGCGTTCTAACGCATGATTCTTTCTTGAGCAGGCCCTGTACGCTGGGGGAACTATTGTTGTGCTGCGAAACGAAATCGGCGTGAGCTCAAATTTTTCAGTTTTACCATACCAGCGGCTTTGTCTCAGCGAGAATCGCGACAAATTTTGACTAGCCACATATGATGCTGGAAGAACTCAGATTTGCACTGAGTTGAACACATGCCTACTGTTTCAACACATATTGATATTGTGCTAAAGGACGCTTTTCTTTCTGTTATTTGATCCTGCGTTAAAGTTCCCATAATTCAGCGGCCCGCACGCACCAGCTGTTGTTTCACGCCAACTTCCAACTGCGCTTTGGAGCTTGATGAGCTACAAAATTAGTACTCGCAGACAAAAAAACAATTACATGTACGGTCTTGTAACACTGTATGACGTACGTAAGCGTCAGAATGCAAACTGGGCGACAACCAGGTCTTACGGCTCAGGCATGAGTCTGTGCGACGTGTGCAACCCAAGCGCAGGCCGAGCATGGGCCGCTTCGTCAAGCTACTTTTCGTAATATGGAGAACTAACGCTCAACCAGACCAACTGCCAAGCAGTCGTTTCCTGCAAGTCGCTTTTACTGTAACGCGGTGCAGACAGCGCAGCACTCTTGGAGAATCCCGAGAGGTCACTGGTGTGCGACATTTGCTGTGCGAGACTTTGAACAAAGGACGCGAAATCTGATAGTCATGGCTGTCGCACTTTTAACTCACTTATCCAGAGCCGTTTTTCCTTCTGCAGCCGTGCCACTGGCTAAACCTATCTATTTATACGTCTCGACGAATTCGCTTGTCTTGTTTAACGAGCACCGACCATCCCCTTTATGTATTACTTTACGTAGAACTGCACTTCGTACCGCACCACATGTGTAACCACCGCCTGCTGCGTACTCGCTTTGTTTTCGGACCAACAGCAAAAATTTCAAGCGCACTTATAGGTACTGACAGGCACAGTTGACGCCAACTGCAGACAGAGCCATTCGATTCATCGCCTGCTGGTTGCTAGGCCGCTCAACTCGGGTGCTTTGACTCGCTTCGAGTGACAAGAACTCAGGTGTGCAACTCTGCAAATTCCGGCACGGACCATCTTCATTTGGCAATCAGGGAAGGCGGTAGGTAAGGCTGGGGCTTGAATTGCAATGTCTCGAATGGGATGTCTGTGCAGTGGCGCATACCATTGTATGACTCTCTCAAGACTACCGATCTGTAGGCAGCATGGTGAAAACTAACCTGATTTACTACATAAGCGCGCGGCATATGCTTGGATTGAGATGCTTTTTTGTGAAACGAAGTTGAGCCTTCCATTCATTCAACGAGGGCACATGCCATGCGGCGGCATCTTGATGATCCCTTCAAGAGGCTCTAATTAAAGGTTAGTCCTAAAAAAGCAGGCAGGTAACCCAGTTGATTCCTTACTCTACACACCACGGCCCCAACTTAACTACAGAGCACGTTCTAACTGGCACAGCACATGATGGCAGGCTGCACAAGAATACATGTAAAAGCCGCAGCGTCGTGTAAAGGCTGTTAGCGTCCCTTCGATAGCCGCAGCAACCATATGCGACATACATATACAACATAGAAGACATATACATAGCCACGAGCTGCTGCTGGAACTGTTAAACGAAACTCGCCCTTGAGTTCATCCCTGACGCACTGTCTTTGAAATTTGTCTACCACTTCGAAACTCTAACCAGCGACTAGCAGTTCTTCACTAGAGGAGCAGGTTCTCGGCGCCCGACACAAGTGCATAGGAAAGTGCTATGCAGAGAAACACGGGGCTTTACCTCTATATAAACCATAACGTATTTCCTTTAAAGGACAGGTCCAGGCATTCAAGCTCGGGAGTTCTCGCAACCTACACAAATAATAGTTACTATCCTCATCCAATATATGTACTGCACACAAGGAGAGCATGAGAGTTTCCTCTTTCGACGTTGCAACCGCAAAAGCATGACACAGAATCATCTGACGCGGAGCTAAACAGGGCGCACCCGGAAATCTGCAGAACTTCCACATCGAGGCGCTTCGAATGCGTTGAAATCTACCATCATGACCACTACTTCCATGAGAGAGTACTCTGCTGCGTAGGCGCGACACCGTTTTACCGTGTTAGTCAGAGAAAACAAGTGTGCCGTCTATTTCAGAGCTTGCAACTTCTGTGGGTGGTCGCCTTGCATAGCTAGCCCACATTGTCTCAAAGCTCCGAAAGTGTCCTTACTTCCATTTTAGTGCTTCTCTAGCAACTTGGAGCAGCGTATCCCCTCGGGCCAAGATTTAGACGTGCAACTAAGCCCAGTTATCTGCGTCGAGCTACTGAGGCATGTTTTACTAACATGCCTCAGCAACTTGACGCAGATAACTGAGCGTTTTTGCACTCGGCTTGAGTCGAAGGACTCCAACGAACTTATCCAAATAGTATCGCATGTTAGGCACTTCATGAACGCCCCAATAAATACACTGCAACGGCGCACATTCACCGCAGCAGCACGCAACCACGGCACATCGGATGTGCCTCTCTGTATATACGTGTAGCACAGCGTTGACGGGAGACGCGACGAAGCCGGGCACGCCTTGTGAAATCCAATTTTTAGTGGACTATCAGATTCATAAAAGCGGATGGCACTGCTGCTATTCCTACAAAAGCACGTCTGTTTCAGTGTCTTAGACTACTCTCCAGCAGTATGCTCTATTCCAGCTGTTGTAAGCAACCAACCTCCTGAACCATCGATCGTTTACCTACTTGCAGAGGACGTAGCCGTTGATGGTGTGCGGTTGACTGCCATATGCCGAGAATGGTACGTCTTGCTTCGTTTGAAAACCGTCGAATCTATCAGCAGATGCTGCGTCGCCATAGTACTCATTGGATGAGCCAAGAATTACTCCACTGGAGAGAGATCAAGTTGGTGGCGAACGTTAGCTGTACACCACCAAGGATTCTCCGAGTAGCTGTCGGACAAATGAGCAGTCCCCTGCCTCCCGGTTGTCTTCACAATGGATCGCCGTCAGTTACTACGAAGCAAGTTATCTGTCAGAGCCTGATGCCTAGGGAACTCTCTCTAGTTGTGTGCTGCTTACTCTCTGCAGCCCCGGGCAGTCACCAAAAAAACTAGAGTTTAAATTTTGAATTATATGGGAAAGAATAAATTTAGATTTCCATGTCACTGCACAAACAGCGTAAGCCTCATCTCATTTTTAGCGCTGCTTGCGCTAATCCACGCTAGGAATGTGCCACTGCAAAGTACAATTCTCCCAATGTGAAGAAATCGCGGCGAAGTCTGCATCGAACCCTGACAACGCGGATTTATAATTCCACGTCTCGAGACATACATGCATAGGCTATTCTCCACCGAATACCTCGAGTGCCGCGTTGAGGCACTTCAAAAAGCACAGAAAAAGTGAGAGCAAAGAATCTAATACGCTGCTTTTGGGAAAATGTCCAACGTTTACTGTCCACTAGGAAGGGTGATGAAGCTCAAAGCCCGTGATCGGTCGCGATACACGTAACTCACCAAGCATAAAGCATGCGCCTGACGGTCTAAACGTTCAGAAGCCACTCTGCACTTCTAAGCTCCTCATAAATAAATATTCTCCAGTTCGCAGTTCGATGTCTGGCAACTTCACTTCCGACGACGACGAAACTTAGCAAGCAGTTACCCAGCGCGCAGTTGTCAACGCCGCAGCATGCTACTGTGGCGTTGCTCTCGCATTCAGCAGACGCACAATGCGCATGGCGCCACTGGCATTCGCATTCTAACACTCCGCATCATCTATGACGGTGCCGTTGCGGAGATGTTTGCCATTCTTCGACCGTCCCTGCCGCACACTTCACTTCTCAGCAGGGTACAAGGACCTTCACAGGGAAATAAGACTTCGTGTACTGCAGAGGCCTAGCACAATTCGAATTGGCTGGCCAAGCATAAAGTGCACCATGAAGTGTCACATCGTGAGTGGCACGGGCTATTCTGCGATTTCGCTCCCACAAGCGAAATCTCCCGAAGCTGACAAGTGCAGTTCAAGAAGAGCAGTTGGTTCCAGCAACAGCCAGAGCCGGCAAAACGGTGATGTGCTCGAATGAGAAGCTCACTTTCTATAGTGGCACGGCGTGCCTTCCACTCAACAAATTACACGAAAATGAGACGCGTCTGCCAGGATCTCAAAACACAGAAAGATTGACAGAGCAGGGCCAGAAAAAAGTGTTGCTCTGACGTTAAAAGCAACCGACGATCTTGGAATACGTACGCCAACGAGCCCCCTCCTGGAAGGAAAATTGACTCAGGGCTGGCTTGCACAGCTGCTACCAATTTGCAGTCATATCCGCCGATGCCGCCACCACTTGAACACTAGACATATGTAGAGGTGTGCCTTCTGTGGCACGTACGCATTAGCATTCAAATGGCTGCGCCACCGCACCGACCATAAGCACTACCCACAAGCAGCATTACGCACACAAACAAATCGAAAATAGCCGAATCGTTGAAGATTACGTATCGAAACAGCTTCGGGGAAGCCTACACTTCATGACTTTCACGTTATTGTCTCGTAGCGCTTGCATACTGCTGGCTGGGACCCGGCACAGGCCAAGCTGACCGTTTCCTTGTTGCACCGGCCTCATCCAAAGCGAATCTGCCAATGCAAAGACTTTGCGAGACGAGTGGCTAGTCAACGCATGCACAACAAGGCTCTACAAGAGCTACTCAAGTTCTCTTGTGTTCACAGTGCAGCCTCCTCTCTCCAGTAAAGCCCATGCGCTGCAGACAGGTACTCCTGCTAGACGCCCAGCTTACAGTGAACTTGAAACATAGTCCCGTGTTTTCCCTTTCGTGAAACACGTATCATCCTGCGCGTGTCTCCTCGAAAGCAAACGTTAGCTGTCGTTTAAAGTTCATCGAATTAGCGCTTCGAGGCAACTGCGATGTGCCGCTTCACACAGGTCATGGCCACACCAAGTAAAATCTTCTGCACGTCAAACATATCATTCTGAAATTGCAGAGAAACGCGAGCTGGCGTGGGACACACACGATAAAGCACAGAGACGGACCACTACGCAGTTCATTGCAGCCAAATGCATTCACTCGAAAGCGGTTGTATACGTTTGTGAGGTCCTCCTTCACATAACTGCCAGAATTCACTCCCGTTTGACTGTAATCTCTTGTATGTTGAACAAGTGCCATGCATTTTGGAACAGCGCTCACCTTTCTGGTGTTGTGCTTATCTACCCAATCAACCAGCACGCCAAATACGTTGGCTTGACACACCTCACGACGCTAATAGCTCAAGGGCCGAGTCTTCTCTCAATGGAGAGATAACGACTGCTGGCGTCATTTAATGTGAGTCCTTCGCATCTGAGGAAGCAGTGTCTGGCTGAAGGCAAACTGTTGGTGAATGCGCTCCACAGAGAGAGTAGACAAACTGACAAAAGTAGCCACAGGACACTGCCCATGGCATGACAGTCTTACTTCCTAAGCCATCGAATAACCATTTATGGCAGTCTTACATCCTAAACCATCGAATGAGTTGCTTTGCAACAACACCATGATATACACTGTATTCCGCAAAACAAGTGGGGTCCACACTGGCGCCCTTAAGCATTGTATCACGCAGACTTTCGTTGCACCCAAGTAAATGCCCCATTACATGTACTGCATACAACGACGGCTCAGGACTTGTTCTGTTCGTACTAAATAAGATGTAGGCTCGCAGGACTCAGTAGTTTGTCTGCCAATGTTGCTAGTGCGTATGCAGCACAACACTCTCGCGGTTTCTTCAAGCAACCAAGCAAGGAACCAATTTTTGACTGTCGGGCGACAATATGCACCAGAAACGAAGTACAATTCGTTTGATCACCCCAAAAATATACACGGGAGTGGAGATGCGCCTTGCAACGCGGTCAATAACTACTAATATATGGAACAAAGACTACTGATACAGGCGCCGTAGGATTACTTTCATTGTGCCTCAGGATCTGGGGACAACAGGATCAGGGGACAACAGGCCAGTGGATGTGACCCGGAGTTACCAGACAAGCCATTATCACATTTTTTGCTCGAAGCGTGCATCCACTTCCATACGCTGACATCGATGCAGTATTCGCCCGCTCCCTCAATAAGACACTGCGTAGCACCAGTGGCATTCGCACTGCAACTCGTCCCAGGAAATCGCCAGGCCTAATTTAAACGTACCTTTGTGACACAGACCAAGGGCCGAACTTTAAACGTTTGCCCCTCCGGGACAGCGTCTCATCCACGCCACGGCTCACTTCGTGCGTGATACGGCCCGTACCAGTCACACCTTGCTTTCACCAAACGGCTGACAACACGCATGGGCACGCGTTACACCTGTTCAAAAAAAGTTCACTCTTATTGTAGCGACATGGCTCGGTGGCAATATATCGGAACAGAAGCCAGCGACTCTAATGCTGCATCGCTGGACAACTTGAGGGTACATCTGAAACTAAGCCAAAAGCTCCAGCGATGAACGAAGTGTCTGGTTAGCAGTTTATCCTACCTGCCCCTCCACGAGGGCAATCAAAAGAGACTCCGCTGCCCTCAAGCCCACTAGTTGCACTGGCATGGCCCTTTGCTCTTTTAAGCGGCATGACAGCACATAGAACAGCTGTAAGTGGGACTGGCAATGCGTTGTTGGGCCCATTTACGAAAGCGCAGTCCAAGCACGATGTACATTCCTTGGGCTCGAGCCCTTCACAAATTATTTGCACATACGAAGCAGGATACGTAAGGCCAGTCCACACCACTGAAGCAGCCTTGTCAGGAGCAGACTCATCACCACAGAGCTGGAATAACAAATGTGCATTCCCACTCGGCACCTTACACAGCAGGCACTCGGTGAAAAATTAAAGAACGTAGAGCCCCTGCGAGGAGACGTACAGGCTTGAGTAGCTTTAACGCCTCCTCAACCCCGGCTAGCTATTCGACTCGGAGCTACAACACAAGCATTGCTATTTGGGGTCTCTTTCCATACGAATATAGCGAACAAGATGGCACTGGCTTGACCAAACAGTGGGCTCCATGCAATTGTCTCGGCACGCGCGCTTCCCTTCACTGCTTGTTTCTTCTTACGCATGAACCGCGATCGTCCCATCTGTGGATAAATTCTTTCCCATTTTTCACCATTCTGCGTAATATACTCTGATTTGCGCGTATAGTTTTGGCTTAAATAGACTTCTTAGAGCAACGCGACTGCTCAACCACAATACAGTGCACGTACACTGGCCTGCAGCCTGCAATGAATTTTGAAACTTCACGGATAGCGAGCATGCATCATCTTCCATGGTGTACAGATCGACTGCACACCGCAAGAAACTGAGTGAAGAAGCCTCTGCACTCTCTGCACGCGACCGATAACGCAGATGCAGTGCAGCATTGGTTTCATTTCGGGAGAATGCACAGACTTAGCAGTTGAGCTATAAACGTATGCCGATGCTCTGTGCAGAGGGAGGTGCACAAGAGTTCAATCTCAAAGTCCAATCCACCGGCGATTTTCCACGTGGAACGCCCTGTCACCACCAAAGGAGCTCTACAAACTACTCTTGGCCCATCGAAGTGGCTTGATCGCTTTGTTAATGTCCCCTCCGTTCAGTATCATCCTCCCATGTTGGCTAACTGAATTATTACCGGTAGTCGCACCAGAGGCACTTTGCTTTGACAATCTGTGAGACGACTCACTTCACAAGTGTCACCTCCTTCCGCTACGCGGCGTCGTGAAATTCCATACTTGAACGTATTCTCGCGGGCATAGAGAGCCCTGAAACAATGCAAAACAACAAATGCAAGGGCCACTGTAACTATTTGCACAAACACGGCCGTGAGTCGGTGATCTCGATACCCAAGCTTGTTCACAAGGGCAGAGGGCCTCAAATGCTTCAGATGGTTTCCTTGATGCACAAAATGATCATTTTGGCGGGACAGTGGTGAGTCCTGTTCAAGACTAGTGTTGCTCACTGTGGCAACACAAACCACTATCAAGGACGACACACAGGCAACTGCAAGTGGCAGGTTCATTTTCAGAAAAGCTTTATATATTTTACCAACTATTGTCGGATAAACAGCTGATATGCAGTGAGGGAAATATATGTCAAGACATCTTGGAAGGCATGTGGAGCGAGACGGCTTGTTGCTGCGCGGCGTGCTTTGCGGGGCTCGCTTGTAGTAATTAGTTGCTTTTCATTGAATTTTTGTGATTTCCCACTCAATTAATAGCTATTTATATGTTTACTTCGCGAGTTTCAATGAAAATAGCTCTAATTGGCCTCGGTTTCCAGTGTGCTTGCTCAGTAACTGGACTCGCCAAGAACCAGTACACTTTGAAATTCATGCGAAGAGAATTCGCATCACTTATCTGGAGCTTGTGAGTTGCGGATCAATAGCCGTCTAACACCATAATACTATTTTCGGGGAGGAACCACAGCTACGCAAGTCCAACGGCCAAGAGGTGTCGGCCGTAGAAGCCTTCGGCACATTGTAGGAATTTTGCCCCTTGAGTGTCCGTGGTTGCTCTAGTCGATTTCTGAAAAAAGACAATGCTTCTTCTGCTTGACGGGAACTCTATGATTGCTTCTCCATTTGGAACACACGCCTTTCACTGTACAGTTTGCTGGCATACGCTTGGCCCAGTCACCCTGTTTCCGTTGACCATGGGTACAGTCCAAGTTCACGAAGATAGTAACGATTCAACCAAAAAGAGGGACTACTGCGCGTTAGCGTCGGAGCTACGACTACGGGGTACAGTGGTCCCTCGCGCCCGATCGCATGGCAGCACTCTGCAGAAAAGCTCAGCCAGCACCGAGGGCAGAAGCAGCCATGCCGTTTTCACACAGTCTCAGCCACAGCCCATGAACTTACTGCTGATCATTCGGTTCTGCACAAACATAGGTTCTGCAGGAAAGTAGTCCACTGTAGGCGCTGATACATTTGCACACAAGTACACTGCACGCCACCTTCCTTTCCGATCGAGCCAGGGAGCACAGCTTTTAGAAGGCACTGGAGAAGGAATAACTGTTCTGGTTGGACTGTCTGTGGAGAAAACGGGCAACACATTGTATAGTCGCAGCTCTTATTTGTGCGGACGCTTGCCAATACTGGAAGTTGTTGCTCAGCGATGCTACAATGCTTTATTTCTTGTTATGAAGCTTGGTCCTTTGCAGTTAAAAGGTGTGTCTATCTAATACATTGCGTGCCAGCCCATAGAGGTCCCCAAGTTCCGCTTTTTAGTGCTACCCGGCATCAACAGGGCAGGTTGGAATTACAATCGGATAAGGTCAGGAGCAGCAGTCACATGTTCTCCACGTGCCATCTATGGGGCAGCTAATATCAAGGTTTGGAATAAGAAACATAATACGACAGAGGCTATCTGCGGCCGCTGGAAATGGTGGAATTGCACGGTGGGAGCTGTTCAAGTGGAGAAGCCAAACCGGCAGCAATAACTTCACATTCCATGCAGCTCGTACTGCGCATGCGCCCAAGTTTCGGAGGCAAGAAGTTAGGGTTTTATAAGCGGCATGTAACTGGTGCACTCAGTGCGTTGACGGCATTTCCCCTAGTTCCTGCCGAAGCTGGGACATTTCAATAATGTGAAGCTCGTACCACATCCGGAAAGAGGTATCCTACAGATGAGGCTTTATGGGGTAAAATTGGATTATTTTAATGAGACTATAGTTGGGGGAGCTGCCTAAAGGCAATGTACAATGGACTCACGAGGTCCATCGAATGCGAGGATACGAGGCTAGGTGCAGTACCTGCGAGAACCAAGGTTTACACAGTTCTGCTGTGATGGCAGACAGCACTTCGCCTAGGAAGGTGAAAAAGGCAACCCTCTAGCTCAAAGAACGTAGACTCCCTGCAAGGAAGCGTTCAGTTTGTGGAGAGGAAATTCAAACAATGTGTCGCGCACGGCGGCACAGATAGCGGCTACAGCAGCGGCGCTCGGCTGCCACGAGCACTCGACCTCCAGGAGTACGCGGAAGGTGATCAAAATAGTCACGGCGTTCAGGAGTAATCCGGCAAAAGGAGGTACTATGCAGAGTATATGGCAGAAATGAGGAGAGTTGATAGCCCACTGCGTAGTAGTTGCTGGCTCACAAAACGTTTTCCGCGAGGTGCCGTGCCTCGGCAACAACGGCGGGAAAACGCGCGGGCTCCAGCAGCTTAAACTACTATGGAATTATGTACTGCTCTGCTGGGGTCGACGCTGTGAAACGGAGTACACAACGGTACACACGTAGGTGGCAGATCTGCTGATGGCAGATCTGCTTGAGATGCATCGCCAAGTGCATTCCATTGTGCAGTACACACTGGAAGCCAGTGTCGCAAAAGGTACGAGCCCCGCCACTTTGCAGGAAGGCCTAAGCTGCATCACGTCTCAAGCTTGCGAAGCGCCACCTTCCAATGTTCCATTCTATTGGTATTGCGGTTTATCACTATTGGTAGTCTTTCGAACTTCTCTTGAGGCGTCCGCAGAGGAAATTCTTGTTTGAGGCGAGAAAATGCTGAAGGCTGCCAGAAGCTACCCGAGAATAAATCGTAATTTCGATCGATCACCACGCCCTGCAACAGTGGAAGTTCATAGCCAACGAAGAGGCGGAGACCACCGCGTATCCTTGCCGTGAATTTCAACTGCAGTTTCTATGCGTGTCGAAATTTGCCACTTTCGCTGGTTATTTCTACATTCACTTCCAAAGTGTTACAGCAGTATCCAACTGGACCACCGCACCACCCTTCATCGCGTGTAACTTTCCCGTATAGACGACATAAAAGGGGCCTTGAGGCTTTCGTGATTACCAAGGAAGATAGACCTCAGACGGGGAAGACGCTGCCAGTCCAGCAATCCGCTTTCCCCGAGGACTATAAGACAAAAGCTTGCGCACTCAAGACGCTTGCCGGCTTCGGCAGACCGGAAGAGCCATTTCGGTATTTCGCGGTATACGAAGCTACCCTTGTCAGCGCTCAACGTTTGGTTCGCCGGAACAATAGTTTATGTTCAGTCCGCACGTAAAACAACCGTTAACGAAGGAACTGTTCACCACCGACTATTCACCATCGACTCTGAGCTAGTGGCGCAGGGCTCATCTGCTGTCTTGAAGCAACGTGAAGAACGCGTGCACAAACTCCTTGTTTGCTCCACAGATTGTTTCCCTCGTCGTGAAAAATTGATATGGGCACATTGCTCCGGTAGCATAAACTGGTGCCCCCGGCTGCGGGGAAGTCCCTTACTCTGTTAGCAGCGCCGCCTCCTGCTGCTGCTTCCTAAAGCAACATTGTCGTAGCTTCTGATAACCGACACGGTTTGGAGTTCCAGAGGTCTACTCATGTTGGACATCTCGGCGTTTACTGCTTTGCGGGTACTCTAACTATAGTCGCAGCAGCACGAAGAAAGTCCACCGTAAGGCAAGTTGGAGCACGGACGAAAAGCGGGAAACAGGCTTCAGAACCCTATACTTGCTTCAGACTTATTGACGATGCTTGCCCACAGCCCATCCTTAAGTCATGAAAGAGCGACAAAAGCGGCAGAAGAGCTTTCAAAAGCTGAGAAAGGTATGAAGGGAGAAACCGGAAGGCGCAGTGCCCTTTCAGAAATACATATTTCTCAACCACAGCATTAGTTGTAGATAAAGTGAACTGGCAATCACGCGAAATGTTCAAAACTAGCAGAGAAAGGGGTACCGTTTGGTCCGGCTTAACCCAATAAATCGTTCCACATAATCAGAAAAAAATCAGAACGCGAATAAGACTGGTACAGATGTCGTGAATGAGGAACGTCTTTGTATAGGAAATGGCTTGTACCACTGTTAGTACCTAGAGCGGCTGCGGGGCCCCTGCTCGCACATTGTTGAGCTTAAACATATTTTGGTGGGCACAGAAATGTAAATTTTCGACTTAATTTGTCTGAAGGTAAACAAAAAGAGGAAAAACGCCGAAAATTTGGGAGCAACAAGCGGCTTTTCGTGCTTGTGTCAAGCGCGGCAGCTGCGGCTCTTCAGCAGTGACCTGTGGAGGGATACTTATGCTTTTTGCACCGTGAGTACACTATTCGCACAACGAGAACTCTTTGAGTTTTTCTTTTCTTGCTGCGGCGCCTTCGGCGCCTCCGTATGGCCTGCAGAGGCATCCGTTTTCGATCTTGCGGAGGCTGCTCAAAGGTGCAAACCGTGGGATCGCTAGGTGAACGAACGCGCAAAGCCAACGCCGTTTGTAGCTACAGAGGGAGAAGACGCAGGATAAGCATCTATACGCTGGCCTTGTGGCATCTGTGAACCTTTGAAGTCCAACCTGGTTTCTTTACAAGCAGATGGAATCAAAAATTGAGGATGGGACGCCCCAAGGGCGAGTCCGTGAAGGGAATCCACTGTTGTCTTCCCGCAAAAAGGCGAAGAGTGCCGTGTTGCTTTCTATCCAAAGCGACATAGGCAAGGGCATCATATATAACATCCGTTTGTCAAGGTGGTATCTTGCTTACTGCTCGCTCATGGCCGTCGCGACACTGTCCCTTGTCATTTTCATGATCATAGATGTGCACTTTGTAAGACAAGTCGGGGGGCCGCTTGGCCTTTTCTAAGCTCTGAGGCGCGACCACTAAACCTGAAATGAAGGCTGGCACTGTGACATTTGCGCCTGCGTGAAAACAGCCACAGTTGTTTCTCATTGCTGCAGCCGTAGTCGTTGCTTCTCTATTTCTGCTATGTACCACTTCGCATAACCACGTCCGCTGTCGTTACCATTTGGGGCAGCTGCTATTGCTTCGGCAGTGGCTTTTTCCTTGACTGGGAGACGCTTTTGCATCTAAAGGCTGAAGGCTTATGATTGAGGTTGCAAGACCTGTGATCTTTGCTTTGCATTCAGCGTAAGAACCCAGTGCCCGTGTGGGTGTGCGCTTTGGATGGCTTTATAACCTTCGCTGTTTGCTTCGAGACCATAGTGGACATGATCCTCCTCGGCAAGGTAATGAATCGGGTGCAGGAACATTTGATCCCCCCATCCACAGCAGCAGCGGAGGCTGTGAGCATTGGGCACGAGGCCTAGGATTTATGCGTCAGTGTCTCAAAGCTTTGCGTTCACCTGTTCTGCGCAGCCGTTCTGGACGAGCGGGTGGCACGTGTTTGATTTTGCAGTTTCCGTCGTTTGTTTTATCAGCTGGTTGCTTCTGCTCTTGGAGGTGGTAAGATATTTGATTTTCGTGATTAGCGCCTTCAGGGATAACAGCCAACAGGGTTGATTTTGAAGGTTGACTCCACAAGTCCGAAGTCGTAGTGCATCAGCTTGTACGGATTCATGTAAACAGGGGAGAGGAGATTTAAAAAAAAGCAGTGGCAGCAGTGGCATGGAGACAGTGCTGACAGTTGCTGCTCTAACAGTAGCACATTTCTTTCGTTATCTGTGCCGTGGCAATGGACAACTGTCAAAGCTGCAATGGTCATGCAGGGAGCGATTCAGGGTAAGGCCCACGCTGGATTGTCACGATTGAAATTGTGTGGCATATTTTCAGGTTGGAGTTGTTGAATCTCTGGACGAGTTTGTGACCGTCATTCTACTCACCATAAGATACGCTGCACAGTTTGTTCGGTAGGTCGATGTGCTTTCGCCTTCTTATTTTTGTCCCTTTTGTTTTGCTTATTCATCCCAGCATTTTCTCTTTCCTCTTGCTTTTTATGTCCAATGTCGTGCGGCCCTGAAGGCTGCATGCTCCTGTCGGCTGACTCGTGTTCTGCGTTTCTTTTGGTCTTCCCAGACATTTGCGTTCTCTGGAACTCTTATGGCATACACGGCAATTCTTTTGCTTGCCTTTGTGTGTCGGTGTCGTAGAATCGTGCGATACATTCGGACAGGAGCCGAGGCACAGGATTCGTTGAGTGCGATGGAAGAGCACGTCATTCGCTTCGACAGACCGGCAAGCAGAGCTGACCCATCTCTCTCCACTGCGATCCCAGCAGCAGGAGACATTGATTTCTAAGCGGACGCTGCTAGACTTTTGCTACTTCTACAGCTTCAGCGGCTACACCAGCATCAAAAGGCAGCTGTTCATGCTGAGTTATCGTGGCAGAAGGAGCCAGCTACCGCATGCTGCTGGCTTGTCTCACCGTGGTGTTTGCGCGGCCATGTTGCTGGAGCAGCTTGACGCAGCATGCTGCTGCAGCAGTCATTCTGCTGCTGCAACCAGTCTGCTCCATCTGTCAATCTGCTATAGCGTTCTCTTTTATGCAGCATTTGATTCCCATGTGCACACACTTGACTGCAGGACGCAGTCTACTGCAGCACGCAGTCTACTGCAGCACACACTCTGTCGTAGCACTCATTAACTGCAGCACTTACTATACTGCAGAAGTTTGCTGCCGTGTGGCTCACGTCTGCAGCACATGCTTTCTCGCCGTTGCCAGTGACGAAGCGTGTGGCAAACGGTTAGACGTGTACGCCTTGCCAATACATCCAGTGTTGTAAGGTATCCAATCGGCCTCTGAATTTTTGTGCGTGCCTCAGGGGCACTGGTTTATCTCTGTGTTACTCCCAAGGCTCGTTTTTATTATTTCGAAAGCTATAAGAGTGCCGCATTATTTTTATGGGGCCTAATGGGGTACTGGTGTATAGCTGTGGGGCCAGCGGTTGGCTGAGGAGCAGCAGCGGCCCTGCCAGCTAAAAAGCGTTTATGTTTATGCATGCGAGAACAATCCTCCCTGAAAATTCGTCGTGTATTGGCCCTGGTCAAGCAATTCAAGAGTAGAGAATTGAGCCCCCGGTGCGCAGCGTTCGTTTTGGCTAGGGGTGTTTAGCTGGCTGGACTGGAGGTTTATCGTTGAAGGTGCAACATCAAGCACTGCGAAAGTAGGTTTGAATCACACCTGTTCAGAGGCAACGTGACGGGAATTTAGGGTTTAATTTTCAAGTTTTGGCTTTTCTATTTGGCTAATGACTAGAAGTGTGCAAGGGAACAGAATGTCGGAGGTGAGGCGGATGTTGCGCGAAAGGCAGTTAGCTTGGGCCTTACATAACCGCCTTCATCTTGCACAGAGAAGGAAGTAGCAAGGATGATTTTAAGGTAAAGACGCACACGGCTAGGCTGGGTGGTCCCCACGCTGAAAGGCATGGCTGGTGCATGTAGGAAGTGCATCCTGTTCTAGTTGCAGTTGCTCTATATAGTGAGCTTTTACTGCATGCGCAATTTAGGTAAAATACTTGTTTTTTGAATACTTTATGGCGAGCGCTATAAAGTGCACTTTAGTCGCCGTTACTCCGTCGTCGATTCTAATTAAAACGGAATCTAAGCCTATTCGCCGCGCAGTCATCGCCTTCCGCGCCTTTGCTGAATTATATCACCTGAAAACTTACGGCTGGCTGAGTGCTCCGCGTGCTCTTATATTATATAATTGGGTATGTTTGTGATTGTTTTACTACACAACTCCACTAATGCAACTACTGCATGACTTGTTATTCTGATTGCAGGTTGGGTGCTGTGCACCTGTAACGAAATTTCTTAGTTTACGTACGCATTTACATGTTCTGTTACTTTGAAGTCATAAAAATCTGCGACTATCTGAAGCCTAGGTGCGACTGCAGAGTTACCCGTGCGCTGCTTGCCCCAAGATCCCAGCTCAACCCGGTGAAAGACAACGATGCCCTGTCTTCCATACATATTCTTTTCGGTTAAACTTACATGCTTCTTGATAACAAATGTATTTGCGCTGAGAGTATCCTTCTATATTCTCGAGCCCTTTCTGTCCACTTAATTCGACTGCCAGCCATGTCTACAGCACACTAGCATGCTCCGGAGAAGCAGCCCCAATGCATCTGCCCGTCTTTTCGAGGCTTAACCACAATCCTATGGCCGCTAAAGATTAATTTTTCTTGCTCTACTCAAAAACCTTATTCCTTGCTTCGCGGAGGCACAGCTGCCTTATCTTTGCGTTGCAGGAGCACTGCCGTTAGGCACATTCCTGTCCCTGTCTTCTGTTGAAGGTGCCCCTGGCCAGCTGCACACGACTCTACGGGAATGTTTGCACCAGAAATACAAACGGCCTGGAGTAGGCATAGCCGCTGGGGCGGCAACAGTTGTGGCGGCATCAGCAGTGTCAATAGTTGGGGCGGCTGCACGTTGAGCACCGCTGACGGCCTAGCTGCGACAGCAGAAGCGTTCGCTTCTTCTTAATAAGCCGCGAATTTCGCTGTTCACACATCTGTTGCAACTGCTCTGGTGTTGCTGCTGCGCCTGATTGGGCGCCTGCGCATAGCCAGCTTTTCAGGTAGCTAGCTAGCTATGGAAGCGCCCTCTGGAGATACTTTGGTCCCGCTGCAGCGGCCCCACTTGCTTGTTATTCAAAGACACAAGGCCTACGGTATCAACGGCAGAGAGCGACACAGTGCCAGTAACGACAGATGTAGCAAAAGCAGCAGCGAAACTGCTGCATCCGCTATAGGAAAGCTAGCAGCGAGCTTTCTGCCGCTTCACTCCCCGTACCCACATCCACGAGGCGCTAACGAGGGCGCACGTCCGCCTGCGCGGCCGTCACCCCATGGTGCTCAAACAGCTGCAACCGCAATTGTAGACACAGCGGCTGCGGCGGCAGCAGCAGTAACCGCCGCGGCTGCCACGGCAGCTGCCGCAGCAGCAACGGCAGCAACACGCTGCACAATAACCAGGGCTGCATACGCAGCCGCACACTCATGCAGCACCCATAACTGGTCTTGCCCTGTCCGTTCGGTGGACCACGGGCCTCAAGCGGGTTCAGATGTGCCCGAGGGCTCCGTAAGGCTCCCGCCACGGCCTCGGGTGCTGCAGCAAGAAACTGGGCAAACCGTAGCAGTACAATCACGTGGTACACTTTGCGGCCAATCAGAGCCTGCCAATATGGCGGGGAGAATGCCCGACAGCTGCCCAAAAGTGGCAGTAGCAGCTGCGGCTGCGGCTGCTGAGCTGCAGACACCGTGCGACCGGCGATGCGGCAACAAAAACAGCGGCAGCAGCAGCAGAAGCAGAAGTAGCGACGGAATTAGGGCTGGTAGTCGTTCTTCATGGCACTATATGCTACGGCCCCAACAACTTTGGCGGAAGAAGCAACAGCAGCAGCAGGAAAAACAGGAGCGCGTTTGTCGTGCAGTGAGTGATTACGGGAGCTGCCATGGCTGCTGCAGCTCCACATGCCGTTCCAGCCTCACAATCAAGCCTCAGCAAGAGCTCTCTGCAAGGTTGACGTCCCGTTCTGGTGGTTTGTCTACTGCTGCTGCTGTTTCTGCGCCTGCTGCTGCAGCCGCTGTCGGAGATAGCCCTTCTCCTGTTGTAGCAGTGAGCACCGCAGCGGGCCATAATCTTGGAAAGCGACACTCAGCAGAAGCAGAGGCAGCAGTAGAACCACCAGCAAGGCCTGTCAGCCCCGCTTCAGCTTGCTGCGGGCAGCTGGTCTTGTCAAGTACAAAATGGGGACCCCAGTTGCTGCAGAGCAACTGGGGTGCACAACTGAGGCTTGCAGCTGATACCTCCTGTCGTTCAGGACATCGTGATAGGAGCCCCACTGCAACACAGAGAAGCAGCAGCACTGGAAGCTGTAACTGCAACAGTGGCAACAGAAACAGAGCAGCAACGACAACGACAAAATTAGTGGCAACAACGACAGTACTAAGAGCAAAGCATGGCGATTTGGAGGTGCCTGCGTCCAGGGTTCCGCCGAACGTGGTTAAGCAGCCACCCAACCAGCAGTCTCGTCTCCAGTGTCTAGAGAATTCGCGTCACCACAGGATGCGTATGAAGGAGCAACGAGTCCAGGAGCAGCAGGAGGAGTATCAACAAGAGCACCTGCAGCCGAGAGAGGAGCAGCAGTTGCAGAAGTTGCTGCAACACCCCCAGAAGCTACGGCAGCACAACATGCGCAAGCAGCAGCAGAACGGGCTGCAGCAGCATTGTATTGTTGCCGATGTTCTATGCACAACAGAAGACAAGGCACGAAGTAGATGCACCTCCAAACAGCAGCAGTCACCTCAACTCCTATACGAACCGCAGCAACAACAGCAGCTGCAGATCACCGCATTAGAAGGAACTGAAAACACTACTGGGTCTGAGAATTTGAAGGCCGCAGCAGAAAAGGTCGTTCCTGCCGCGGCTACCGCAACGGAATCCACTACAGTGGCTTCTTCTGTGGCAGCATGTGCCTGCGGAGAAGCCACAGCTGTTGATGTTGCAACTCCAGCGCCTGTTGCTTCTTCTGCTCCGCCTTCAGAGCCAGCGAATAAGGAAGCCGACCTCTGCGCACAGGGCAGGAGAACGCACGAGAAGAAGCCACAGCAGCATCAGCCGAAAGAGCGACGGCAGCTAAAGCAGCTGCTCCAGCAGCGACACCTGTACGCTACCATCGTGGTGGAGCGCATGTGCCGGGTGTTGCATCGATCTGCATGTCGCCGGTCTTTCAGGTTGTTGCTGATGCATGCGGTGCAGCAGCATGCACTCCAACCGAAGTTAATACACCAGCTAGAGCAGCAGTGCCAGCCAAAGCAGCAACAACAGCCACAGCAACAGCAGCAACAAGAGCAGCTGCAGCAAAAGCAATGGCAACAGCTACAGCAGCGCAGCCAGTGGATCGACGCTGATCTGCAAAGTCTCTCACTTCACGATGAAGTAATTAGCAGAGAGACTTTCATGCGGCTGGAGGATTACCGAAGGCGACTTCGGCTGCAGCAGATCCGCCTGAAACACGAGCAGCAACAACAGAAGCAGCAGCAGCAGCAACAGCAGAAGCGGCAGCAGCAGCTTATTCAACAGCTCGCCACTGCAGCGCAGGAGCTTAAGAAGGCAAATGATCAGCAAGAGGCTCTGCAGGGGCGTCTAGCTACAGCCCTTTCTCGGCTACAACACTTGGAGCAGCAACAGCACCAGCTGCAGCCGAGGTAGCAGCATCGTCAGTGCGTGCACTAGCCTTCTGTATGTCGAGCAAAGAAGGCGGCCCCTATGCCACATGAAAGGAGTCCCAACAGAAAATTTTGGTTTGGCCCTTCGCGAATCCATCTCTTCGCTGTTCTTGCCGCAGCTTCTGGACAGAATCGCCGTTGCCGTATGGTGGCAGCATAGTGACACTGGCTGCGCAGTTACCCCTTTTGCTGCTTTTCCGATGTTAGCTGCAGCGGTTGCACCGTCTGCTTCAGTAAATGCAGCAAGCAGCGAGGTTGCTGCAGCAGACAGTCCAACCTAAGCCGACCTGAACACATTTGTTTTGCTGATGAGGTGCACGGACACCTCTGACCGCGATAACTGTTTGGCTTAAGCTTCCTCGTTTTGGGTGGTAAGTACGAAGAATAATGATTTGTGTTTTAATGTGCTACTTCCGATGTATATTTTCTCTCTGAAGCACGTGCTGTGGCTACTGTTTTGCTGCTGCTGCTCGTCGCGCTTTTTTGCTACTGGCCATTCTACTTGCTTTTAAAATATGCCTAGCAAAAAGTCGTGCGTTCTTTACAACGTGGCATACGAAGAGGAAGGCTACGATTTTCAGCACCGAAGCCGAAGCCGCTGCAGCACAAGCTGCTGCCACCGGTATTGGCATGGCTGGGACCTTCTTACTTGTCCGCAAACAACGCAGCAGCAAAACGCCCCTCACGAATGGCAAACAAATAAAAGGGATAACAGATACCGACGGGTCCGCATCTTGCAAAGGTTGCCACTGGCCATCTTGTACTAAAAGTAAAACAGCTGGCGCCAGCTCACATATCAGCATACCTGCTGGTCTCTGGTGGCACCTCTAGGCATAATAGTAGGTGCCTTCAAGGTGCCTACGCGGGTGTGTCTGCTCAGGGCGATGAGAAGTAATTCGTAGGACTTCTCATGCAAGCCCCATGAGCACTCCTCAGAGGCTGCCCTGGAAATTAACGTGTAAGATCGCTCTCTAGAGATGCTTTAGGCCAGAATGTCTGTAAGTATCCAGCGAGGTCGTGCACCCTGCAGCACCATTCCTGTAGCAGCTTACCAGTGGTAACTGCTTCCTCATTTTGTGCAATCTTCAGCTGCGCGTACGCTCCAAACACAGCTGCATCTGCTACAGTAGCAAAAGAAATACGGCCCCGCAAACACAGCAGCAGCCGTAACAGGTACACACCAACAGTAGCGACAGGATGACGGAACGCACCCTCAGCACCTGTGCTTCATCATCAATAAGGGCAGGAAGTTGACCCTCACGTATGACCTGCGCAAAGTGCGCACATCTCACAGACAAAACACATCATATTTTGATGAGCTGACGAGTATAGTGCGGGCCGGTAGGATGAGACAAAGGCAGACTAACGCTGCTGCAGCACGCTAGTGGTGCTGCAGAGCTCCAATTGCAGCAACGACAGCAGCAGCGCTGTGAAGTGCTGGAGTATCGGCACAACGGAAAGACGAACACTGGAAACAGCAGCAGTAGTTGGGAAAGGAGCAGCTTCAGCGTTGGCCGGAGCCAGGCACACCTGCAACAGCAAGTGGCGTGTCTCTTCGCCTGAAAGGCGCAGTGTCTGCTGCAACCTCAGGAGCGGAAAAGCCGAGTAGAAATTAGCAATGGCCCTTAGGCGCCTCAACCTACAGAAGCAAACAAACGAAGGTCCCATTTTCTCATTCTCATTCTAGAATCTTGAAACGGATATTCCCACACGGACTAACTGAAAACGGAAATTCCGGTCTAGAATACGCACCGTACGGCTTGTAGCAGGGCGCCGCCACATTGTAAAGCGAAAGGGTCCACTGACTCAAGTACTTGCAGATGCTGTTAACGCATCACACGCATCGTCAAGCAACGACCACTGAACCGTAGGCCCCCTTTGGATGACTGCAATGCGGAGACCTTAAGATTTGGCGGTTTGGCAAGGAACTCCCCTGGAGATGGCTATAGGGTTTAGAAGCTAGGGCTTATAATTCAGCAGCAAGTTCTAAACGTTTAGCAGTGACGCTTTAGGTTCATAAATCGAGCGCTTCATAGCTGACTTGCCATCGACGCTGTTAAGGACTAAAGCTTAAAGCATTTCAAGTTTCTGGACCACAATTTAAAATTTGTTAAAATATGACGGCTTAATGCACCTTCTCGACGCCTGCAACGTCATTTGCCTCGAACGCCGCCCGCAGCGCCTTCGCCGATTGCACGTCTGGGTCTCCCTGCAGAGGATGCAACAACAGCATCAGCAACAGTGGGAGCACACAACGAGCATTTTTCACGCACCGCAGCAATAAGAGGCGAACTAAAGGCACCCAGTGCATCACAACAGCAACTAATGCATTTGTGAAGGGAAAAACATCACTGACACTGCAGCATTGGCAATGGCTAGGCCTAACGCTGCTGCAGCAACAACAGCACACCTGCAAAGCTTTTCCTTCTCTCGTACTGAAAGGGTCAACATCGGAACCAGCCAGAGGAGCAGAAAGGACCGCACGTCGCAGTGCAGCTGCTGCAGCCCTGCATGTCAGTGAAGCCCCAAACCCTCATTTGAAAGTACGATGTCTAGGGGAAGGAGAAGGAAATCCGGATAATTCATATATCCTGAGGCTCCACCCAAAAATGCTGTGGGCAGGCCACTGGACTTGACGCTTGGGGTTCGACAAAAAGCCTTTTCAGTTTAGGGGGATGGAATGCATTACCGGGCATCTCCGATCTCCTGATGGTGCCGAAACGCAGCCATAAGGTGCGCATGAATATCAGTCCATGGCTGGTGCTGCTCCTCTGGCTCCTGCTGGTCATTTTGCTGTTGCTGCCGCTGCTGCAGGTCGGAGCGTCCGTGCAATTCTATGAGGAGCCGAGCCCCACACTCTCGGACTGCTGCTGCACTACGGGGATCCAGGGAGGCTGCTGACAACCGCAGAGCGTGTGGCAGCAGCTGCTGCAGCAACTTCCAATCTCGACCGTACGTGCAGCAGAGGACTTCGACTGCTGCTGCTTCCAGCTGCTGGTGGGGTGGCAATGAAGGGTCGCGGCCCGCCTGGTGAACCCCAGGCAGTAAATCTTCAGCCTGTGAGCACACACGTGACAAGAATTTTGCACGAAATTGGACACAAAATCGCAGTCTAAGCATCCCCAATAAAGGCTTGAGTTGAACTGTGGAGGCCCTCTAGGGGAGCTTTCAGAGTAGCTCCCTGCGCGCGTTTGGAAGTGATTTGAAAATCCCGAGGGCCCAAAACAGCAGCACATGTACTAGGAAAGCAACAAAGGATTAGAACTCCTGCTTGGGGTCCACGGTTTACGGCAATGACGGCAAGTGCAGCTATACCTTGGTCCATTCCCCCAGCTGCATGTACAGTCGCAGTAGTTGACTGCATACATGGGCCCGCAGGCGCTGCAGAGTCAATACACAGACAATTAAGCTCCTTAAACAGCTCCTTAAACAGCTTCTACAAAGCTTTGCATAGTAGCTCTCGTGTGTCTGGGAGGAGAAGTCCACGCTCCCAGTCACATTCCCAGAGGTTGGGACAAACGGTTTGCTTGCCTTGAGACCCTGAGATTCTAGGGCGTCCAGCGTGCACAGCATAAGTTCTTCCAGCTGTCGCTCCCCTTCTCCCATACGGTGCCCGCCCTGGTCAGCATCACGGGGAACTCGGGGGCCACCAGGGTCCCTTAACTCGTCATCTATAGGCAAGGAGGCTCCTGGTCCGGACTGGCGAGGACTTCTACCATGCTGGAAAATGTCGCCTTTGTCGCATTGCTGCTCCTGTTTTTGTTGTAGGTGGAGGTTCACACCTCTGCCCTGCTGCTGCTGCTGCTTTTTACTGTCCTGCTGCTGCAGCAGCGGGACGGCAGCAAACACGTCAGGTAGTCCATCGTACTGCCGAATGCCTACAATTTTAGTTGCTGCAGATAAGACTGCCTCTACTGCCGAGGTTGCTTCGCCAGAAGCAACGGCAGACAGCAGCTGCAACAGCCGACGGTAGTGTGCACCTGCTCGCAGGAAATCTCCTGTAACGGCCACAGCAACAGCTATAGCGGTTAAGAGAATGGCGGTGCAGCAACAACCCCAATAAGGTGACAGTGGTATCTGAAGAACCAACGGCAACAGCAGCAACAGAGTCAAAAGCAGCAGCACCAGCAGATGCAGCCGTCGTACCTCCTCTGAGGAAAAGCAGCGTGAGAGACAGCAGTGACTTGAAAGACCAGGGCCGTTGTGCTGCTTCTGCCTCCCGCTGCAGCACCTCTTCAAGCAGAGCGACGGCCTGAGAACGCAAAACCTAAACTTTGAGCCCCCATCTCAAAACTTACATGCCAGCTGCACAGGCTTGCCTGATCCTGAGTCCGCGTGTGCACAGCCTCGGCGGCAGCCGGCTTGGCAGTGCCCGTGCGCTGTGTCGTAATACATTGATTGCGCACGGTGCGTGGCCCTCATGCATCCCATGAAACCTAGATAGCGGTTAAGAGTCTAGAATTATGTTGCTGGCATTTCCCCATCATAGAAGAGCAACAGCTCAAGCTCCGGGAAAGGCTTGTGCTGCTGCAGGAACTTTCATTTAATATTTAAAATCAGGATCTAAAGTTTGCCTTTTCAGGTTTCGACTGCAAGCAGTCTTGGGCCTCATAGTAAAGGTTCTCTATAATCACTGCCGTTTCCTCCTCGGGACCCCATGGGCCCCCATCAGACTCATACTCAAAGTCATACTCGTCCTCCATCACATGAGGGTTCTCCTGATCTTGTTGCAGTTTCTGTTGGTGCTCTTGATCGTGCTGCTTGTACAGCCCTGCTGCTGTTGCTGATGCTTTGGTTCCACCAGCTGCTCCACGCCTCCCTGCTGTTGCCTTTTCTGTGGACACTCCAGAGATGCAAGTAAATGCGCATGTAATGCTCTCGATTGTGGTGCTAATACTGCTGCTACTGACGGTGTCGTCGCTGCTGCCGCTGTTGCTGCTGCTGTTGCCCTACTGCTGACGCTGCTACTTCCCCCCACCCGGAGAGCTTCCAAAGTAGTGTTCCTAACGCTTTTGACAGGAGAATGGAAAATCTTTGGCTTGTGAAAAGCTGCCAGTGGGCCTCCTTACACCAAGGACATTAACACCTCTTCAGCACTTTTCTCGAGGGCTTTGCAAGCGTCACCGTAGCTGGGAGGAGTTGACAATTTTCATGTTCGTGGCTTGCATCTAAAATTAAGGAAATCGAATTGGGGACATTAGACTCGGCTTCGTGATCGACTCTCGTTGTCGTCTTTTTGGGGGCTTTTCACACCCTGGGGCCCCCAAGTAGTTCAGCCGTGGTTGCTGCTGGACCCTTGCCGCGTTATTGGATAGGCTTGTTAATTGAGCGTTTCAAATATCTTCCTAAAAACCAAATTTTGGACTTCATACATGAAAATATTCGCGTGCTAGTTGGGGAAGCATCAAAGACTACAAGCATGGATGTTCGGAGTGACCCTTCGAAGAGACGGAGGGAAAACAACAAATTCATTTGTACGACATTAAATAAGCTGTCACTTCATCAGGGGGAATAGAACGATGAAGTTGGAGATGAACAGGAAGACGCGATGCCAAGTAAATATGCTAGTAGCAAATCTGCAGTGGCAATGCCGACGAGTGTATGGCTTTTCAAGTAGTGCAGTCCGCAGCATATTCTTAAAGGCCTTGACCAGCACAGAAGAAAATATTTTGGTATTCACACTCCACTGATCTGCAGTCGAGGCCCTCGGCATGCAGCATTCTCGAACTACCGACGCGCACTCGACCGAAGGGCTCTGCAGGTTTATTGTTGCACTCTGACGGGCTAGCAGAACCAATGGGATCTTTATGATGCCAATATTAGCGCTCCCATGCCTACTTCCAGGGCGAGCAGACGCAGAGAGCGTCCAAGCTGCACTACCGGGGGTTGTGAGACGATATAACGTGCCAAGGATTCACCGGGTTATCTTAGTTATCCGCGGCTTTAGTAGAGTATTACGGTGGCAAAAACAGCACTTGGTTTTTTCCCACCAGTGGCAGCGTTTGCTGCTGCAAACGTCGCCGAGGGTCCAACAAATGGAGCCAGAGCAGTAATTCTTCATATGTGCGAACACATACAGTACCGTCCAACTCACTACCACTCCTTACTAGAGAGCCGTCAGGGTGACCTGAAATACTAGCAGTCCCAACACCTAAATGAGCACCGACGCATGTAGGACCTACGGGACCCACCCTGCTTTCAGACCCCACAGGCTTTCTAGGGCTGCTTGCGGGAACAAAAGAATGTTCCTGCAGTAAACGATCCTCTCTATCTGTCACATACGACACCGAGGTACACCCAGGAATAGCTCGGGCCAAATTTTGTACCGCAGTGGGGCAGTCAGCGGGCGCACATCCTTTAGCACATACTGCTGCGCTTGAAGCGGTTGCATTATCGCCAGCACCAGAAGTCGTAGCCACACACGAAGTGTCAAGGGTACCAGCGGAAGCAGTTACTGCTGAAGCCGATGGTTCCACTGCATCAGGGAACACAGCAGGAACGGCGGCAGCAGCTGCTGCCGCTGCCGCTGGGAATTTTGCTGCCGCTTCTGCTGCAGCAGCGGGCACTCGACGGCAAGGGAACTTCTCTGAGAAGACGCAGCAAGGAACAACTGCAAGAACCAATCCTCGACGCTCTGCTCCTGCTTCTTCCTGCTGCAGCCACTTCTGCCGTGCTGTGCTACGCCGATGCTGTGCTTGCACGGAGTCGGGGCTGTCGTCCTCACAAGCGCTGCTCCTGTTGCAATCCTTGCTCCTGTCGTCGCCGCCACTATGTCTACAGTTCCTCTCTTCACTACTACCAGCACTCCCGCCGCTGCTAGCACTACCAGTACTGTCGTCGCTGCTGTCAGTGCCGCTGCCCATGCACTTGTTGCTCATTCTCAAGTCGTGAACGAGAAGGCCCGTTTGCACGATATCTCCTGCTGCTTCATCGGGGTGGAGGCCCACAATTGCCGCTGCATTGAGTACTTTGTCTCTCACATAAGGGCTTCGCCGTATCAGCTCCTCATTAAATACTGCAGGGATTGTCTCCACTGATTCCGCAAAGGCAGTTTCTGCAGCTTTACCCCTCAGTCCCTCCTGCTGCTGTAGCCACTGTTTCTGACGCCGATTCAACCTCAGCGGGCACAAAAGAGATCGTCGGCTGCCCCCCGCCATAGCAGAACATACGGCAGCCCTCTCAGGTACTGAGCTGCAGCAGTCCCCTTCACCCTCTACCCAGCTTGGCAAGCCCTCTGCGGGTAATTTTCTCGAAATGCTCTGTTCTCCAGTGGCTCCCATGCCTAATCCGTCGCTAATCGTCGTGGGGCTAGGGGAAGAGTTTCCCAGGAGGCTTTCAACGCGATAACCTGGTGCGGCTTTCCTCCAAAGGGCATGCTGCGCCTGTTCCCATTGTCTGCGTATTTCTGGAGTTTGTGCCTCGTCGCTTTTTGGGGTGTATGTACATCTAGGGTCAATAACGGTCGTTGGTATTTTGTACTTGAGCGAGAGCTCAAAAGCCACTTCACCTCTTCCTCCCGCTACTTCAACGACTCCAGTGCCCTGGCGGAGACGATCAATGCCGTAGGTGGAGACTAACCACTCCACAAACACTGCAGCACGCAAGCTGCGGGGGTAGATGCGCTGGTGCTGCTGCAGCTGCAAGAGTTGAACTGTCTGCTGCTGCTGAGGAAGAGATTGCAGCGCGCTTGCGGAAAAAGCCGCACCAGGTGGTTTCTCACGTGAAGAAACAGCCAGAGGCCGTAGCAGCATTTGCTGATGCTGCTGTTTCCCCTGCTGCTGTTGCTCCAGGTGCTGCTGCACGCGTCTGACCTGTCTCTGCGCCTTGAGAATATCAAACTGTCTTCGCAGAACTCCATCTCTCGTATGCAAAAGAGGGCACTCAAATCGCTTGCAGCTGCCAGTTAGCAGGTATACCTTGCACACTCGGGACAGTTCTGCCGCAACTGCTGCTAGTTTTCCTTCTGCTGCTGAAGGCGCAGACCCTGCTGCTACTGCAGGCTCAGTTGCTGCCACAGGAAAGGAAACCGCGGCGCGTGGTTCTCCTTGCAGCACATGGGAACGTTGCGCCTTCTCAAGTGCTGTTGCTGCCGCTTTTTTCGCAGCCGCCTCCGCTGCTGCCGCTGCTGCTGCATCTGCAGCTCTACAGGCACGAAGGGCCAAGACCTTGAAGCCAATCACTCTCATTACCTCCATCATCGTTGCCTCAAAGGCTTCTGTTGTCTCGGCTTCCCTCTGCAACAGCAGCAGCAGCAGCCATAAAGATGCTCAAGGGCTGAGTTTTGCAGTCTGCGCGAAGCTAGACTTTGTCGTCCCGTGGAGATAACGTGGTTCACTAAGAATGAGATATTAACCTCAAAGAAGTCTGAAAGGCTAATGGCTCAGCTACGAATGAATCTGTGCATCTCTACAAGAGTTAGCGCTCATTTTCACAAGCAAGGGCCTACGAGTCTCTGTCGATACTGTTTGAGGGCTTGGGTGTCGCATTTAACTTCAAGCAGTCCAAGGGCTTCAACATTATCTCCTGCCTTCATTTTCCTTAAAATACTACGGTGCACATCCACCCCGCACAAGTCAGATGAAGAGACACTGCAGCACAAGGCGATGCAATTTATTGCTGCAGCTGGTGCTGTTCCTTGTGCTGTTGCCGGCATCGCTACTGGGGAAGCTGCTGTTCCTGTTGCTCCACTTCGTGCCGCTGTGATGCTCCTTGATGCAGTTTCTAATGTTGCACCTGCTTTCAAGTTTGGAGCTGCAACGGTTCCAGCTGACGGAGTTGTCTTCGCCGTACGTTCTGCAGCAGCAGCAGCTGCTGCTGCAGCTGCTGCAACGGCATGTTGGGGCATAATGTCGAAGAAACAAAGGCGGCGGCCCAGTGACTGCTGACGTGTTACAACTCCCTCGACCCTTAACAGCAAGTCCTGATGCGGTTGCTGCTGCGGCTGCGGGCACTGCAGGTGGGACAGCAGAGGCTGTACTTCGTCCTTGAAGTGTACTGACACATGTTCAGGTGCTTCCAAGCAGCGAAGAAACAGCGAGACGTCAATAGCACCAACAGAAATCGTCGTTGCTGCAGTAGGAGACCACAAACCGTCAGCCAGCAAGTGCCTCTCACCACCTGAATACGGTACAGATGGGCGCTTCGGTGCTGTCGAAGTGGCGGCGGTCGCCGTCACCGTTGTTGTCACATTTGCTGCTCTGCTGTGTGCTGTTTCGGAATTCCCCAAGGTTGCCGTTGATGCGAACCTCGCATCTGCTGCTCCAGTTGTATTTCTGTCTGCTCTTTCTTTCTCTGTTGCTTCTCCCGTTTCTCCCGGTGCTGCCGCTGCTGCCATGTCTTTCGCTGCTGCCCCATGGGTAACAGTAGTAGGACAAAAAGTATGCACAACAGGCTCAGTTAAACTTAAACGTCGTCTACATTCTGTGGAAGGCTCATGTTGCTCAATCGACATCGGCGCTGGACGCCCCATTCCATCAAGGGAAAGGACACGAGTGAAAGCGTGGAGCAGGACTCGTTAAAACTGCCGGCGAAACATTATAGGTAAAAATATTTGGAAACACGATAGTAGAAAACAATTATCAGTATAGCTTCCAACTTGAGTAACTGTCGAGCGCCGCGAGGGCCCTGACGTTGGTGCTGCGTCACCAACTAGAAAACCCATTCGGGCATACCAGATCCTAAGTACTTGTTTCAGGATTCTGTCACTGATAACAAGAGTTGAATTGAAAAATAAAAGACAGGACCAAATGCCGAAACCATAATGCTAGTGGGTAACTGAGTGCGTCGAGTGTGAAATTTGGGGTCATCTATTTTCAGGATACTGTGATTTTAACTGTAAACACATTATAAGAGCCTGCCCTGCGATGCTGCCTCCTACCACTATCAGTCACTAGTCATTGTTACTGCTCCTCAGGAAGATTCCGCACTTTAGAAAATACGGCGCTTGACTACGAAGCGTCATCTGCTCTACGGCAAAGTGGAAGGAATGGTGATACAGCCAACAAAGGAGGACAGCAAACATGAGGATGTAACTGGCTACCACTCACTACGCCAGGCAGTGCTGGTAATTATGGCTGGCCCCAGAGCTAGAGTACTGTGCGATGCGCCGGCGCCCGCCGTTAGCTAGTTAGTTCTTGCTAGCAGCCAGTTACTTTTAGCTGTGCGCCAACGTGGTTAGAATTTTCTAGCTGCTCTGGCTCCAGGCCTTCTCCCCCACATTCCGCTTTCTTTTCGTCGGCATGCTAAAGCGTCAGTGCTAAAGCGTCAGTGGGTCAGCTCGTGTAACCACTCGTGTGTTGCTCCTCCAGAACCTTCTGCTATTCCTGCTGCAGCTGCTGCTGTTATTGTGCGTATGCTACTGCTCGTGAATCTTCTTATGGAGACAAACACAAACTAGCAGCAGAGCCCTGCATTGTGGAGCGATATGCATGTAGACATACAGCACCAGGTGGAAAATCGTAATTATAATCCGGAGCTGAAGGCAAACAAAATACGGAAGTAATCAGCTCCCAGGCTGCTGCAGCCTTCTTACAGGCGGCACATTGCACACATTCAGGCCCCGTTTCTTCGCTGGTGCCCTGAGAAGTCCCGGACAACCCCGTCAGGTCCGTCACCTAGAGGCCTGAGGCGATAATAGAAGGATTCCAAAAGAATTCACTGGGGGCCCATTTGGCTGACAGAGAGCACTAATACTTCGCGATCTTTTAGAATGAGCGGAGCCCTCAAGTCCCGTTGGCCCAGCGGTTTAGTCCTTGCTGCTCTTTGGGAGCACAAACTTCAGCATTAGGCAACCCATTTGGAGATCTGGCCACACAAGCACTAGGTCTGCGCTCCTGCGGCTACGGCTGCCGGTGTTGGAGCCGCCGGTGGAACTACTGATGTTGCTCCTGCGCCACTGCTTCAACTCCTGTTGCTATTGCTCTTGCTAATGCCCTGGTCGTGGCGGGGGCCGAACACGCAACCAATTTTCCGCAGCTGAGAGATTCTGTACTACTGTAATCCTGTATGCATGCATATCTATGCACGCAGCATACCTATGCACGCAGGACCCCATGTAAGCCATCTGGAGCCCTCCCATCAGAACTGTGGGCCTCAAGCCAGCATGTAGAGAGCCGCGTCACTATGTGGCTTCTCGAGGGTCTGTTAACTATCCATAAGCCCTTTTCGGTGTGGATGCGACCTGCCAGTCTTGCCGCATCTTTGAATATCACGGTGATGGCCCCCTGTCGGTGTGTGCACAAATAAGTAACCTTGATCGCTGTATTTACATTATTTGGCAACTGCCTGAATGCCCTAACGCCCGAGACATGAACATTTGCCTGTGGAAATCGAAGAGCTTCTTTCCCGTTTCAAAAGCAGAGTATTTCCCTGAAAAATGCAACGAAGAGCTTGCATCCCAAACCTAGCACTTCTGTGCGTGTGAGCTGCCGAAAAACTTATACCATCAATAGCTTATGGTCTCGAACCCTAAACAAACCCACGTGTAAGCCCAAATGCACGAAATGCTAGTTCCAAAGTATGAATGCTGACCAGCAGACAGCAGTGCCCACGCCCCTAAGACAAACCCCAAACTCCAAGCTCAAGCTAGTTCTACGCAGTAGAAGTTTATCATATAACTCCAGAACAAGCTTTCTCACTTGTTGAGCAGTCGTATTCTGCGTAGAGGGCTATGGAGAGAAGCTCTTCACCTTGTGGACCCCCACTGTCTATCAGCACTTGATTTTGGTTCATTAATCTGCCTTCCGCGTCAATGGGGAAGAATATGCTCTTTCCTCCCTTCACCTTGTCCGGAAATGCTAAATCAGCCTGCAAAGAACACCTAAATATCAGGCTCAAAACTCTAGGCGCTAAAGCCACCGGAACCCCCCATGCATAGCCGCCAGAGTGACCGAATTTTGCTGCAGCAGCAGCCCAGGCGTTGCAGCCGCAACAGCAGAGAAACTGAGGCCAGTTTTCTCAGGGCGTGGTGTTTAGGGTTTAGGGCTTAGGCTTTCGCATTGAAGCACCCGTGTTTCAGCTAGGGCTCCCTTCAGAGCCAGCATGATGTTGTAACCGCTAGCGTCTTCATTACGCAGATCGTGGATGTCAAAATCCTCCAGGCGCTTCAATGTCACAGGCTTCGCCTGAAGGAAGAAACTGCCCTGTGAGTTCATAACCCTAAGCCCTCAATCCTGAGTACTACTGTCTGAACCGCAACAACGCTAAACTCTAAAATTACTTCTGTACTCCTTCCGCGATTCCTCAAAATATGAGCCCCAAAGCCCAAGACCTCTTCCTCACCTCTTTGTCGACGTTAAGGAAGAAAATGCGGAGAGGAGGTTGGAATGCTTTGTTGAAGAGACGCAGAAGTGTCGCCGCCAAAGCAGCACGGGGCTGCGATTGCACGGGGAGGTGCGCAGACACCCCAAGGGCTTCCAAAATGCCACGAGACTGCGAGTCGCCGTTTCCCTCTGAATTACAGTAAGGGAAATAGGCGATGCAAGACGGAAAAGTTCTCCCTACGTAGAAGAACTAACGTTGTCTTGGTTTGTGCTACTAGTAGTGCTACTAGCGCTAATGGTGTATATGTCACTGTTACTGTAATTGCTGCTCCTGACCTTCTGCCTTGGCTGGTGGCTCGCAGAAGACTTCGCCGTTAATTGCGATAGCGCCCCACGGAAAGAATCGGACAACTTTACCTTGAGGCATTCCGAAGCAAAATATGTTGGGGACAGGTCCTTCCACGCCTAAGCATACGCATCAGCAGCACCGAAAAAGCTGAGTTGGCAGCAGCAGCAAGTGAAAAACCACCCCTGTAGCCGCCCGCTGCTCCATCAATGAGAAAGCTTTAGCAACAGTGACGGCAAAAGAAAAAGCAATAATAGAAACTGCACTGTAAGCAGCAGGAGTAGAAAGAAACTTGGCAGACGCGCTTCCCCATTAGCAGAGCCACCAACAACATTATCAGTAGCAGCACCTCCGCCAGGAGCGATTCCTGAAGCAACTGCAGCAAAAGTAAAGGAAGAGTTGAAATGACAGCAGCAAAATGTTCTAACCTGAGAGGACCGATCCTAGTGTTGGGTGTACGCAGAGCCATGACGGAGATTTGTTGATAAGTTGAATTTGACAGGATAATTTGTTTTCCTTTTGCTTGTTTTGAATGCATTTCAAGTGAATAAAGGCGCCACGGGACCAAATGAGTGTCATATCTGTTGGAGCCGCCACCAACAATAAGGGCGTAAAGTCTTCTCGGTCTGGCAGTTGACTGAAGTGAACACAAGGACGAGATAAACCAAAGCACAAGCAAAGGAAGCGGTCCTTGCCTGATGCGCAACAGAGGCAGAGATATGGCCATGAGCATGTAGCGACCGATACGAGTGGACAACAACAGGATGAGGCAAACACAGCGTGTGGGTCAGTAATATACAAAGCGAGCTAACAAACGGAAAGGGACAGAAACAGATAGCAACAACACAGCAGCAACGCCAACGTGAAATAGTCCCAGCGGCAGACAGCAGTTTCCCCAGTCTAGAATGACGTGGACCCTGACCTGCTACAATGTAAAGCCTGTTCTGCCCGTCGGCTTGTGCGCTACTTTGTACTATCTGCTGTTGCTGCTGCTGCTGTTGTTGCTGCTGCTGCGATGAGTCTTGCTCTTCCTGCTGCTGGTCTTTCTGCTGCCGCTGCTGTTGTTGCTGTTGCAGCTGTTGATGCTGTCCTTGAGGCTTAGGGGTTGCCCAGCACTGCCAATTCTCCGAAGGTCCATCAAGAAGGCCCTCGATTTCGGGCGGCGTTGCTGCTGCTGACAATTGCAGCAAGTTCGGTGGCTTCTGTTCGTCAAAATCTGTTCGAGCGAATGCTTTTGAATCTTCCTTCCGCAAAGGGAAAAAGCAATCACCATCTGAAACGATAGGACAAAGAAATTCACAGAAGTATGTTCAGACTAATCAACAAGAAAAGACCTTCCACAGACGCAGACGCCCGCGTGTAGTAATTACATTATATGATAATGACGACTAGAATTAGGTGGGCGAAAATAAAGCGAAGAATACGGGGAGGCTGGGCAAGCAGAAAGAGCTGCAGGATGCACACAAATATCTAGCAAGTGGCACAAATCTACACTGGTAGACCGAAAACGAGCGGGCAAGTCGGGTCTACGCACATAACGACACGGAAGCCTTGTAATTGCGAAAAAGAAGCGAAGCAAAAGGACAGAAACAAACGGATAAACTGCGAAGTATTGAGGCAAGCAGAATCACAAGAAATCTGGCAAAAAAAGAGTAGAACCATGAACACGCACAAGTACAGAAGTACAGCTGAAAGACGAACAGTGTGTGAAATACGAAGACAAGGGAAGGCAACGGAAAATTCAGACAATAACGATAAAGGGCACGCATTCTAATCTGAAATGTGATGACAGAAACAAAAACTGGAGGGTTCAGGATCTCGATTCGCGAAGCTTTGACACCTCTATGCTGTGTATCCCTAAACCCACGCTCTATACGGCATATTGTAAGGTGCACCTGTCCAGGCGGATTGGTAAAAGAGGTAATCATCAAAGGCAACATCAAGAGTTGGCAATTGCCAATAAAGGAGTTCGGACTTCAGCGCGATATACTTGTCTGCGAATTCAGCCATGGGGCATCCCCGCAGAGGCTCCATGCCTGCATGCAAATAAATCGCGAAATTCATGGCCTGTTCACGAGGTTCGAAATCGTTAAATCCTTTGAAGCTAAAGAGCTAACGTACACACTAGCAGAGCAGCCAAGGGGTCCTTTTCCTGACCAAAAATGCGGCAGCACGGACGCTTGAGAGTTAAAGGTTCAGGATTTAAGTTTCAGAATTGGCACTTCGGGGCCAGCTGTTACATTAAGAAGTGCGGAAACGCCTTATGGCTTTGAAATATTGAAGTAACAGTAGCAGCAACAGTCGTAGTATCAGCAGCAACAGCACAAAAACGACAACGACAACAGCAGCGGCAGCAGCAGCCGCAGAAGCAGAGGCCGAAGCGGAAGCACCAGCAGCAGCAGCAATAAAAGCAGTAGCAAACAGCAGTTCGGAAAAACCAAATGGAGTGAAAACCGAATTCCACGATGAATAGATGCTTTGAAAAGCTATTTGTGAGAACTGTGAGCAGCAGCAGGAAGGTGAGTCGAAAGCCACAGGAGACTAACGCTAAACCCTACTGCCTAGACCCTATGTCCTAAACCCTGAGCTCTGAACTGTAAGTCGAGCCTAGGTCCTAGATCCTAAACCACTCCTGTGGTTCTCCTCTAGATTCTAGGCTTAAGAGTTAAGGGTCCCAGGCTTAGGGTTTATGGTTTGGGTTTTAGGGTTTCAGCGTGTACGGTCATGTCTCCACTCAGACAGAGAAGAAGTAGACGCAGCTGCCAAGAGCACTGAACACCAGAGGATGCTACAGGCTCGCTCTAAGGTTTAGCACTTTGGGTTGAGGTCGCAGGGTTTACGGTTTAGGATTTAGGATTTACGGTTCGATAGAGCAGATGCTACACACGTTTTTAGGATTACGCGCTTTGTTTTTATTGGTTTGTGCCAGGGCGAAGAACTTAAGACTTTAAGGCTCTAACCAGCTGCCACTTTTGGCTACGAGCGTTTAGATCCTACGGTTGAGAGCATAGGGTTCAGGGTTTAGAATTTAGAGTTTAACGTTTGGGGTTTCCACTGTGCAAGCCAAACGACTGACCACTCTGAAAACTTTCCGCTATGGCTACAGGTTCCATTATTGATGCTCGAGGGTCAGCGTTTGTGACTTACCGAGCAAGTGCTCCACGAGAAGCTCGAAAGACTGTTGTGGTCTCTCGAGTATAATAGCCCCATCCTCCGTTTTGTTAAGCTTTGGGGGTATGTTTTTGAAGCCTTCTTTTCTCATGAGGCTTCCCAAACCACTACTTTGCACTTCCGACCTACTCATCACGTCGCCTGGCAAAGTGTAGCGGGCGGTTCCCACTGAAAACACCATGCCCTTTGCAGGGCTGCTCGTGAAAAAGTCCATCCTAAAAACAACATAAGAGCCAGACGTCACAGACAGCACGAGACCAAAGACCCTAAATCATTACGAGAACTTTGCAGGGTCCCCGAATTAATTGAGCAAGACCAACAGCTTTGGACGCTCTTGGACTCCTTCGAACCCCTTTGGACCCCTCAGGGATCCCCTGAAGAGCCCTCAAAACGCCTCTGGGCACCATAAGAGGCCTAGTACGGACTTGATGAACGCGTAGGGAATAGAAAAACGTCGCAGTGCCCTATGAAGGGCCCTTGCGGCCTCTGGCTGTCCAGTGGTGGAGGGGACAGTAAACGGCACCTTGTTGCTATTGTTACTTTGCGAGTAATTTGGTGTTCAGAGGCCGAGTGAGTAAGTCCGTGTGAATGGCTTCACTAGGCCTGTGTTGCTGCTCGTGCAGCATGAAGGTGTAGGTACACCACTGTGGGAGGGTTGGCTGGGGCTTTGAGTTGTGCACACACAGCCGCCTTTGCAGTCTCCTGGTAAGCTACTAATCTTTAATTGTGCTGATTGCTACGGAAAAAAGGATAACACTGCTCCACAGCAGCAGAAAGTGCAGTGGCAAATGGTACTCCTGCCGCTGCTGCAGCTAGCGGAGCATCGAAGGGGTTTCGAGGCGGTGTTAGCTTACTTGATGCTTGAAGTAGAAGAAAGAAGGAATAAAACTTGCCCATAAAAGCAGCCGGACTTCCTATATTTATTCAGTGTAACAGCAGAGTTGTGTACCGTAGAGCTGAAACCCCAGCAGCATCAGCAGCAGCAGCAACAGCAGCAGCAGCAGCACGGATGAGGGCGGGCCTGTGATCTGGGGACAGATCGGCCCCTGAATTGACCACCCCCTGCTACCCTGAAGGTCACTTCATGTAGATTTAGTCTACAAATCACATATAATGCATTTAGTATAATGCATTTCACTAATTAATGAATCAAGCCAGCAGCTTGTGTGCAGTTTCAGTGAGGTAACCCCCAAGCCAACCCAGGAGGAGCTCTCGGGGGCCCGAAGGTCCCCAATGCCAACAGTTTATTGCTGTATCGCAGGAGCAAACACAGCTACTGCCAGAAGCAGCGGCTGCAACATATGATGCAGATACACTTCGTGCAGCCTCCTCAGCGGTTGCAGAACCTCCCTTGCGCGCTGTGGTTACTGCTGTAGCGCCAGTGGATGGACCGTTGTTCCGCAGATGTGGCCACGAGGTGGCGAGCTCCAGAAAGAATAGCAGCTCCAGGACTTGGCATCAGCAGCACCTGCTGGCGATTGCTGAAGTGTATCAGCCGCACGCTGTGACAGCGTCGGTGAAGCAAATAACCTGTTGTCCCTCAACTCCATAATTTTACGGCAGCAGAGCTCGTGTTTAATTTATTAGACCCTTCTTGTTGAGGTATCAACAACAGGAATAAGAGGGGTCATGCAGCAGCGGCAAGAAGAGCAGTAATTTCTGGAGAAGTATCGGCTACACTTGCAGCACCACCCATAGCACCAGCATGTTAATCGGTCTCCAACGAGATTTCCCACATCACCAAAAGTAGCAGCAGCATCGCCTGCCCTAGGGATGGAAGTAGGGGAGTATCATTTTCAAAGGGCCTTAGCCTCCTTAAATCGTTATTTTTTATTTTTTAGCCTATCCCCTGATTGGTCGTCTGTCTCCTTCGAATCATCTCTTGCTGCTGATGCATTCAAGGCGGCCACAGTACCAACAAACGAGGCTAAAGCCCTCAGGCTATGGGCGCAAGCAGAAATACACTTAGGCAGACACAAGCAAGCGGGGGAAATACTCGAAAGAGTGAGTTAATAAATATATCTGGGTTCATTCACGCTTATCGCTCTTAGTACTATTTCTTTACCCTTGCATGCGTTACTTCAATCCTAATTATATTTCCATTTTGTCTCTGTAGTTTGTCTGTTCCAGCGATACAAGTAGAAGCGCAATTACGTGGTCACAAAGCGGCCCAAAGAATGCTAGAAGGCGGGCCTGAATACCCGCCGTTAGTGTTATTGTTGTTTTGTTTGTGTTCTCGTTTATGTTAAAACGAGCCCGTTGCTTCTCTAAATAAAACCGTTCCCATCTTTCTCCCTTTATGCACGCAGTAAGCTGTCAGTACTGTCTTTGCCGCTGCATACCTGAGTGAAACGACAAGCAAATATCTGTGTTACATCAATATTAGCACCACTGTTGTTGTCCATTGTTGCCATTTGTATGCTTATTGTTTTAAGGTGGTGTACTGTGGGCTATGCTTATTAAGGTTGTTCCGACTATTTCCACGCTCACGCCAACATAAGCATGTGCGTATGCTCTTTCAGTAATGTCTAGTCGCATGGACTGATCAACTTTTGCACATAAATTCACGAACATCTTCATGCCCCTCCGTTTTTTGCCTCCTTGGCTCTTATCCTTTTTTTATGCCCATTTCTCGCCTTTTTTCCATTCATATCGTTGTGCCCTTGTTTGCGGGCGTGTGTGCTGTAGCTGGGGGACCTGTTGGTCTTGCACAAAAAGGCAACACGACGTAACAGCAGGAACGCCAGCAACAGCATGAACAACAATATCAACAACAGCATCAACAGCAACGCCAACATCACCAGCAGCGATAGCGGCAACAGCAAGAGCAGTAGCATAAGGGGAATCCCGGCGTCCGCTGCAGCAGCATACGAGGAGGGGCTTCAGTGCTACAGCGAGGCAGTGAAACACTATAAATCAGCCGCATCAACTGATGCTGCTGTATGTTTACTGCTGCGCATAGCAGCTGCACGAGAGAAGGAAAAAACTCCAGAATCAGCAGAAGCAGCGGCAGCAGCTTACGAGGATGCTCTGCACTTACGTTCAGCCAGCGGAAAGCAGCAGGAAACTGCTGAGGTGTACAAACACTACATTTGCATGCTCGTCCGAATGGGACAAATACGACAGGCCATTTCTGTCTCTCTTAGGCGGGCCAATTGCCTTTTTGAATTGAATAAATTAAATGGGGTACACAAGTCAATTCTTTCTGCTGTGCTTCTCTTTTTATCGCTCGAACAGTACACAATGGCAGACAGAACACTCTCAGGACAAGAAGTAAACAACACAGAAACAAAACCTAAGCGCTAAGCCCTAACTTCGAAGGTCCAAGCTTCAAATCTTGACCCTGAGCCCGAATACTAAATTTTAAGCTAGACACTTGCTGCGAAGCCTTTCAAAACTCTTGAACGCAATGAGCAGCCCTGAATAGGTGCTTACACTCTTAGAAGTGCCTGGAGACACTTAGATGCACAAGCTCTGAGTTCTAAGCCGTCGGAGAAAGGGGGAAGTAGCATGCAGTGCACTGCGGGGAAGGCATCCTTGTGTGGAGCTCTAGCCCGTCTCACTTTGGTCTTAGGGTGCAAGCGCTTCGGCTGATTCTTGGTTCATAATACACGGCTCCGCGTTTGTTTTGGTCGAAGGATTTACTTGTCATGCTTCAGAGTGACTGTTTGTGCTGATTCAGGCGCTGCGTAGCAGCTTTCTAGGGAGCCCCGAGTTTGCTGCCGGTGCTGCCGCAGTAGATGCTTTCAAGCACGGTGATGCTGCTGCTGCTGCTGCTGCTTTGGAGTCGCCTGTATTTCGTTTGCTGCTGCCACCAGTTGCATCACTCGCTGCTCGCATGGCAGCAGAGGCCAGAGAAAGGTGCACTAGCAGCGCCTGCAACCCCATTGGGGAAGTGGGCATTGGCGCTGAGGCTGTCGATGCGTTGCTGGCCGGCTGATGCAGAAGACAATATCATTTTGTGAATAGCGTAAGACCAAAACGTCTTGCATGCAATTTACAAGGGAGGTGGGTCTGGACTATGGCTGTGACCATATGCAGTTCGAGCAAATCACACTAGGCTAGGTTTGCTGGTTCTGTCCTCATTGCCGAACAGTTCCCACGCAAATACGAATTTATGTACAAATGTGAAAGCAGATATGTAGACTCACTCAAGCGTATGTGTATGATACGTGTAAGACATAATCATGTATGATGGCGTAATGGATATATATATATATATAGGCATGCAATTGCTTGTCTGGAGTGTGTGCAAATATATTTGTTTGTAGCAAAACGCAACCCAACCCTTTTTTGCACTTGTCCATGCGTGCATGCTAGTGTAGACATGCATGTATGCCTTGAAGTATTTGCAAGTTCATATGTTGCATGCATTATATGCAAGTGCTCCTACAACTATATTCTCGCTCTTTTGTATCCACGTACATTAATTTCTCGTTTGTTCAGCCTGTTGTGAATCATGCATACGTCTCTATCACTGCACGTAAGTGTACACATAAATGAACAGACATTACAGTAGAGGGACGTATTAAAGGGCCCCAAGTCGCAAAAAAATATGCAGAGAAAGCAAAGCCAAAAGTGCACACTGGAACAAGGACGAAGATGAGGGAAACAGTAAGGTGAAGGCAAAAGCAACAATCTTGGAAAGTGTGGGGGCAGGAGCAATTATAAAGCCAAAAAAGGCACAACATTAAAGATACAGAAATAGCTGAAGCAAGGTGTTGGTGAGAAGCAATAACGGGAAATAGCAACTGCATAAATACAGATCTAGAAGGGAACAAACAAGAACAGAAACGAAAACGCAGGTACAGAAGATTCTTCCTTTGTTCCTCGTGTAGTACTTCGGTTCAAATAGGAGACAAAATACAGGGCAGCGCCAAAAATGAGACGATGCCGAAATTGCGGTACCACGAAACAGGAGGACAAGGCACAAAAGCGTGAAGCTTTGGCCTGGCTGGACAGAAAACAAAGCCAAAGTAGTGCCACAAAAGAGGATTAACAAAAATGTGGCACAGCGAAGGTTACGGAAAAATGCCGCCGCTTTTCATGTCGATGGCCTCTTCTATTTGCAATCCATCTTTCGGCGTGTGATTTCAGTTTTGCCTGGCTCTAGTTCCTTCAACTTTTTTTGGTTCTGTTCTTCCGGTTAATAGGACAGAAATAAAATCGAGACGCTGAGGCAGGCAAGCCGACAGTCAGAATAAGGTGGACAAGGAAAAAAGCCTCGAGACCACAGCCACATAAGATGAACAAGGTGATAAGAAGAAAGACACAAAAAGTACATAAGGATGGAAAGTCAGACTCAAGTACAGTTTGTTTGCCTCGAATGTGGTAGGCGACCTTCTGAGTAGTGCTACATACTCGTGAAACGCCTAAGAACGCGCCCAGCAGCAAGATACAATTTTAATGGACATAATTTCAGTATATCAACTCTGCATGAGCGTCACTCTTCTAAGTGTTTTGAGTGACATTTCCACGCATTTCTTGATGGCCAACCATGACGCGGGCGGTGTTGCGGTGGCCTACTTGTGTAGTGTGGTGCCTCAATGGCTAATCAGAAGTTTTGAGTGTTCTCTGGCTGGGTAAGCAATCTTCGTAGTGAGAAAGCCTGCTGACATCACAGCCCTTATTGTTTGTGGCCTTGTGAAGGCTAGTTAACAGGCAGCTACCCAGCACATGCAAACCACCAGGAATCGGAGCAGTTGAGAAAAGGATAGTGAGCAGCTTGACTGTCAATAGCCACATCTGCACTCGATTGCGCTGACGCCAGGTGGCGTAGAAGCGTTTCGTATGGATTGCAGAAAGCCCACGGGTCCTTAGTGTTTTTGAAGGTAAGTTGGCTTTGTGAGAAACGTATGGTGGCTAGAGTGATATTGTTAAAAATCAGTAGAATGACCCTGCGGGAGACATTGTGCAGTGACCTGGCGGGCGCTTTCCTCCTCGTCAGTCTACGGGACCCAACGCCACTTTCCAAAGTGAGAGTGAGGCAGCTAGGCGTAGTGCGGGGAAGGCACACAAGCATAAAAAACAAACAGGTCGCGCACTACACATATTGGCCTAAGGGCAGTCGCCCTCTTAAGGATATGAAGCCTAGCTTAAATGAAAAGCGAAGGGTGCGGGTGTGGCGCTGCCGGTCGAAGAAGAGTCCTGCTTTTGTCATCCAAACACATTACGATAGTTGTCCTTGCAGCTAAGTAGAAACATATTTGCGTTCAGCGACCTCATCGTCTTTGCAAGTGACCGTTACCTGGATGGATCAGGAAAGTGTGATAGTCGACGAAGAAAAGGTGCCTTGGCCACGGATCGGCTATTCCCGCAGTGTCGAGCAAAGCTTTCTGTATAGGAGCGACCGCGAACAAAATGGTATTATGGGAGATACGACCCTGCAGTGGCTTCGCGATACGCGAAAAAGTTCAACTTAAAACAACAAAAGCAGCCAGGAAGAAACGGGGAACTTTCCTAGCGAAGTCCACTTCCACGTTCCCCTTCCTCCCCACCAGGTCCTGCGCCTGCACGCCAGGGCTCTTCGGGCGAGTCGCATCAGACAAGCCATCACCCCCTCCTGCTTCAATACAAGTACACCCACTGCCATGCACGTCAAAAGCTTATGCCGTTCCCAGCATCCTAATAAGTTGCATGCTGTCTGTGGAGGAGCACGCTGCGCCTAAATCTCCTCGGCTCCGTTCCACTTAGCAGGTAGAATGTTTCTTTCAGCTAGATCAAAAGGCAGTTCCTTTCTCCACATCCCCTAGTGTTCTTGAGTCTCCCAGACTCCAAGTTTGTGTTTGCAGAACACCCATTATTCGGCGAACATGGCACTAGTCACCATTTAATACTCATTATCTAAATTGTACAGGCATTCAGGGCGCCCGGGTCACCTTTTGAGGGACTTGATCTTCCCAAGCAAGTTACCTGTAGCTAGAAAAAAACCTACGAAGTCTAAATCTGGACACTACAGTCAGCAGTGTTTGGCGAGTCGTCGCCAGCTAGCAAACTGCACTACAAGGAGCGCATATGACCAAACCAACAGACGGTGAAGAACGAGTAGATGCAGAAGAGCCGAAACTCATATGCGAGAAATTACAGTTCTTACAGTTCATATCCAAACAATACTGGCCGGTCAAGTCAATAAGCTTGCTATTTCTCCAAAGGCTGCCTGGGCACGGGTACGGCAAGCGGAAGCGAAGACCTAAAACCTAAAATATGAGCATTTCAAGGTTGATTACAGCTTGCAATAGCTACACTGTTTTGCGCTTGACCTTGAACTCTTGACCACAAACGATCCTTGGACGTTTATGGCCTACGGTTTATAGTGTAGCGTCTGTTAGGACTTTAGCTTGCTGTTAAGTATGCGCTCTGTGATGCTTATGTTTTCGCTGGTCGCTTCCTTCAGTCTCTGCTGCAGCGGCTCTGCAGCAATGACTCGAAACTTAATTCTGCTTTCGTCCAGATATGTCTCAGATGCAGCTCGCAACTTCAACAGCCACTCCTGAACACCAAATGCAGATCCCACAACAACCCCGCAATCGAAGCCCCCATGCCTTTCCGAGTAACCCTTATCCCCAGCCTGCGAGCCCACAAAGCAAACAAGCTGCACCTTCACTGCATTCGTTGTTAGGACAAGACACTCCTGCACAGGGACTTAGGGCTCAAGTTTTACGGTGAGGGACGCGTCTGCGAATACATCATTGAAGCTGCGTCCCCTGTTGTCGAGGCTCTGCTGGATTTGCATGTCCCTAAGCTGCGCTGCCTTGATGGGGCCCATAAGCACTTCAGCTTTCTCCCCTATGACCGAAACCCGAATGCTCCCGCTGCAGTCTGCTAATGTAATATTCAGCAGATATGTCTGCACAGGCTCGTTACATTGCTTGCTGCAGCTGCTGCACTGCCACATGCTAGAGGGGTCACCTTCTTGCATCTGCTGCATCTTCTTCCGACAGTCTGGGCATGCCCTGCGGCAGCAGTAAAGCAAAGGCAAGGGAAAGAAGCAAAACCAGCGAGCTGCAAGGTCAAAAACGATATAAATGCTGATGAAGCAGCAGTGGAATCAGCGCCATTCGGAACAACAGCAGCGACAGGAGCAGGGGAACTGGTAGCAGCAGCAACATTGGAAAAAGCAAATATATCCCTGCTATCCATGCTGAAGAGTCCACTTGCGAGGGTATTCCTTGTTAATAAGGGTTTCATCATCTGAAGTCCCTGTAAGAGGAACGAAATTTTAAGATTGAATGTTCAAAGCTCAGTGCTTGGGGTTTACGGCCATGAGAACCTGTCGTCCGCAATTCGCTCGATGGTGGCGATGGTAGAAAAGAAAAGGCCCTTCTCAGACACTGAAAACCGCAGCAGCAGCAGCAACTGTAGCTAAACAGACTGCAGAAAGACGCCCCGAAATCCGCCAACAGCAGAAGATAGCACATGCAAGGACTAACAGTAACGGCAGCACCTGTGCCAGTAGCAGCAGAAACAGCAACAGCAACTTACAAAGCGCCGGGTCTGCCTGTGCTGCTTCTTGAGATATTCTGTCTAAAGTTTTGAGTGGCTCATTTCTACCAGGGCCGCCGAGGCCGCCCGCGAGAGCAGGGAAGCTGCTGCAGCTGCTGCCTGTCTGCAGCAGAAGCAGCAACAGCAACAGCAGATAAGCTGTGCGCATATGGGCAGTAAACAACAGTCCATATAAAATAACGTGATGAAAGAAAAAGCAACGGAAGGCAAGGAAACACAGGCAGGTGAACCCACCAGCGATGCTATAGTTGCTGGCGGACGCACCTGCAACTACAGCATCTAAGTCCAAACGCTAAAATCTATAGCCACTTTAGGGCATCAGCTTTACCTGAGCCCACCACTGGGCAAGTCTCTTTGCCTCAGGGGTATCTACAGCAGTGTCAAGTCTTGTGCTGCTTTGCCACTCCAGCTTCTTGCCTCCCCATTCTCCCACCTTCGCGTCTGCAACACAAATTCTAACCCTGAAGCCTACACTATGGACTGTCCCAGTCTTCAGACATGCAGTGGCTGCTCCATATCTCCATCCAAATAGGCAGCACAGTCATTTTGCTGGCTGGCTACCTAGAGACTCCTAGCGACTAGCTAGCCAGCTGGAGAGCCACATCTGCAGGCACTTTTATGGGATTTATAAAGAAGCGTGCAAGATTTGATTACTTCTGACTAAAACAATGGGCTTGCTGGCGAACTGCTCAGGGCTTAGACAATGAACGCGGGGCCCCCATAGCGTAAGGCAGACAGAAACACCGTCCTCATCTACCAGGTGTATGTCTCTCTTTTCCTTCTGCTGCCCCGAAGCCTGAGCCATATCTCAAACAATGGAAGAAGCACCGGATGTGGCTGCAGCAGTAGTGGCATCCCTACAATCAAAGGCATCGGCATCAGCGAGTGCGGCAGACACAGCAATGCCACTGGCAGCGGTGAACGCAACAGCAACGCCTATAGCAGCGGCTGCAGAAGCACTGACTCTGAGTGTGATGGTTTGTACGTCCTTGAAGTCATGAACAACCCCAATGACAGAAACAACGGACCCAACTTCCGCGGCCTCCAGAGACTTTATGGTTACCAGAGGAGTACTGAAACCAGCGAATGCAAACACACATAACTACGCTGCAAGGGTAGCAGCACCAAAGAACAGCAGCAGAAACGTCATTGGTACAATACAAAACTAGAAAGGCCACAGACAGCTACACCATCAGCAATATCAACATAGCTAGCACATCAGCAGCAACAGTGACATACGCAACAAAAGGTATATCTCGTGTTTCTTGTATCTCGGTTATTACTGCTTTCTCATCGAATGTCAGTTCGTATGGGTGGGGCGTTTTGTTGAATCGCTCATTCTTCGGCTTCACGTGCCCACCCTTGAACGAATATACCTGCAGCAGCAATAGGAGCAACAAAAGCAGCAAGAACGGCAACAGAAGTAGCGGCAGTGACAGCGACTGAAATAGCACTGACAGTTACCTCAACAGCAAAAAACGAGGTAGAGCAACATTATGCACGAGAGGAGCAGCAACAGCAGTAATAATCATGGTTGCAGCAATAGTGTCAATAAATGCCATGTTTACTTTGCCCTCCTCCAGCTGCGCATAGAACCGCTCTGCTGCAGCACCAAAAAATGATGCCCTAATTACACCCTGCAACAGCAGCCGCAACAGGTCCACAAAGTGCATAGGTTCGTCCTCATCCGCTGTTGATCTTGTTGCTGCTCCGCTAAAGCTATTTTTGCTGCAGCAAATGGTTCTCTACGCGGCAGCACTGGCGCCACCACAGCAGCAGCACCCCGGTCTTCATGGCAAAGGCAACAGACGCAGGCACAGCTGTATAAGGAACAACTGCTGTCGCACCGGGAGAAATAACAGTACTTACATCTTTGTCCCTGATCTCGAGGCTGAACACTTGCCCCGGGCCTCTTGCGTTTGTAAAAGAGCGCAATTCCCCTCTGTGTACAGACCAAAATTAAGTAAAATTTAAATACAAAGAGGATTTAAAACATGAACATGAAACTTAAGTGAATAATCCGTCGATAGACGCAGAAAAGAGCGTTTCCAGATGGTGCAAAAAAGTAACGTCAAGAGCGCATTATGAAAATGGAGCAAAACAAACAAAACGGCACACAAGAGCAAAAATGTACACGAACGACACAGCACTACAGATGCAAGAGAAAAAAACCTGCAAAAAATAACGGAAGCAGGAAAACGCGCAACGCGGGAGAGAATCAAACGGCATTTAAAACGAAAGAGAGGAGGCCGCAAAGCAGTGGTAAAAGCACAGCTTTTACTTTGCATCTACTCTCCCCCGTATAGTCCATCTCGTGATATACGCAGAGAGATCCTTGATAGCCACGAATGCATCACCAGGCGCACGACCCGCAGCAGCAACACTTGCAGCAGTGGCAGGCTGGCCATACGGCAGGGCTGCAGAAGACACAACATAGAAACAGAGGCAAAGCTAAAATACGAAAATTAAGGGAGCAAATATAAATGCGGGCAGGCAAATAGTATGCAAAAGCACATTCACGGGCAGTAACAAATTTACACCGCCAAACGCAAAACCTCCAAAAGACAAACTACGGGGACCGCCCCTTCAGCAGCATCAATAGCAGCAGTAACTTCAGTAGCAGCAGCAACAAGCGCGCAACCAGTAGCAGCAACAAAAGCAGTACCAGCTCACCCCTTTGGACAGTGCCGTGTGTCGCTCCACGTACCGGGCCGTACGTGTCTCCCTCTCCCTGCTGCTGTTGTTGCTGCAAGGGCTGCTGGTAAGCTGTAGGTGGCGGTCCATACACCTGCTGATGTTGTTGAGGCTGCTGCTGGGGTGGCAACTGTCGCTGCTGCTGTTGTTGCGGCGGCAAATAGGGATTCATGGGCTGCTGCTGCTGCTGCTGCTGCTGTTGTGGCGGCGGTGCTTGCCCGTATGACTGTTGCTGTTGTCCATATGGCGGCTGCTGCTGCTGCGGGTGCAGTAGCTGCTCCTGTTGAGCGTACGGTATATGCTGGCCGTACGGCTGTGGCTGCTGCTGTTGCAGATACGGTGGCTGCTGCTGTTGTTGCTGCAGCGATTGCTGCGGGGCCCCATATGGCATAGAATGTTGCGGCATCTGCCCATGCTGCAATTGTTGCGGTTGCTGTTGCTGCTGCTGTTGCTGCTGTTGCTGCTGCTGTTGCTGTCGGTCTCCTTGATTCTGTGCGTAAGACTGCGGGGGGAAAGCAGGAAGTGCAACCTACGAAGAGACACCAGCAACAGCACCGGAACCGAAAGCAACAGAAGCACCAGGAAAGCCAAAAACATTAAGAGGAGCAGTAGTAACGGCCGGAGTAGGAACAAGAACAACAGCAGGAGCAGCAAAAGCATAGACAACGGCATTCGCACACAGGCAGGGCACCGTTGCATCAGCAGTGCATGCTGCAACAGTACCGCCATTTTCACTGCAAGCAGAAGCAATAGCAGCAGCAACTACATCCTCAACAACAGTGGCTGAAACACCAGTAGCAAATTAGGCAGCAGCACCAGCATCATGACCTTGATGCGTATCGGCATCGGCAGCAACAGTGGAAGCAACAACTGCAAAAGCAGCAGCAGTAGCTCACTTCAGGGCAGGAAGTGAGTAGCTGCGGCACGAGGTGGGAAAAGTCTCCCTCTAAAGGACGGAAGGCGCGTGCCAGGATAACAGATTTCCCCCTAAGTACAAATATATAAAATGAATGTAAATAAAACTACAGGTATAAATGAGTACAAGTTTGTGCGTGCAAAAATCTTGACAAACGTACACTTTTCGCACGGGGCCAGTGCCGCAATCAAACTTGTGGTGCATATGTAGTGCAGAAATGCACGCAGATAATCAATGAGCCACAAAAATTAGAAATAGAAAAACGTTTCTGCAGACACAGTGCATGTGCAGAAAAGCGGAAAAATGCAGCTAAAGACAAACAGGCCACTGACAGGGAATGCAAGCACACGAATACGATGAAAGCAGATTACGGGCTATTAGTATACGTCACTTCAGGAAAGAAGAGGGAGATATGTGTATGCACAAAAAGAAGCGGACAAGGCATGCGAAACGGGAATGGCATGACAAAAAAAGAAGTGTGAACAGCTGAAGAACCGCCAGTAAATACAGAAGAAACAGGCGTGAGAGCAAAGAGGTGAGCCACGCGGCAGCCAGCAGTGAAAGCACTGGCATATAGACTCGCTTTGGAGTAAGAGCCAAGCTAAGTCGTTCAAACAGCAGTAAACGGCCCCTGAGCTGATTCGCAGCTAGAGACATTCGCGCCTCTGCTGCCTGTGCGCTGTCTGGTTGCTGCTGCTGCTGCTCCTGCTGAAGCGGCGGCGGCTGCGCTGAAGCGATTCGACAGAAAAGCTGGCCGTCCGTCACCTGCAGCCTGAGAAGCAGAAACACACATTTGCTCCTGCTGATTTTGCTGCTGCTGCGCTTCCTGTGATGGCTTCTGCCGCAGTTTTTGTTGCTGTTGGAGCCAGTATTGGTGGTGATCCCGCTGTGGTTTATGATGGCTGAGCAGCTGCTGCTGACCGCTTGCTAGCAGCTGGCATTGGTTATCTCCATGTGTCATATCTTTAGATATCGTGTCTCACACTGTTTTGTTCCGTGTAAACGAGCCCAACACACACAACATAACTGGCTCTGGCGGATAAATCAGCTGCTGCAACTGTTGCGGAGTCGGGGGAGGGCCTCTCTGGGTTTGTGTATGCAGCGTGAAAGCAGCAGCACTTAAATTAAACAGAAACCGAGGTGTCGCTGCAGCGGGAAAACCAGGCGGTGGGCTCGGAGCAGGAGCCGGAGGCTGCTGCTGCTGCTGCTGCTGGGGCGGCATTGACTGCTGATGCTGTTGGGGTAACTGCTGTGGTGGCAGCTGTTGCTGATGAGGCGCGGAGGGTTGCCCGTAGGGAGCCCCCGCACACATCACGGGCTGCTGTTGCTGGTGCAGCTGCTGCTGCGGCGGCACGTTCGGCGGCTGCATTGCAGCTGGGGAAGTTGCTTTGTGAAGGTCAAGGGCGGTTGCTTCTCCTGTCGATGCTGTTGCTCGTGCTGCTGTTGCCACCAGGCGGGGCTAGTGGCTTCACAAGCATCGCCAGGATGTCGTGTTAACCAGATTCTACACCCTGGACCCAAGACCTAGACCCTACAGCCTAAGCTGTGGTCTAGGGTCTGGGGCTTCGGGCTGTGCTTCGCGGCTGCTCTAAACCAGCAATTGTTACCCCCTAAGTGTTTTTGAAGCCAACGGCGAGCCCACGCGCTACTGAATTGTAGCAGGGCAGCGCAAGCATGCGCAATGAAAAACGGAAATTAGAGGAAAAGGAAATGCAGGGAATTAGCCTGGGCGAATTGAAGAAGACAAAGGCGGGGGTTCCCTGCAGACTGCATAGGGACCCCACACACCAAAGCGATCAGTGCCTACAGTTTAAGATTTGGCGCTAAGGGTTTAGCGCTATATGTTTGGAACTCGAAAATAAAAACCGCCGGAGAAGTATTCCGCATACGAATCAAAAGGGCAACTAAGCGCAGTGGGGTTATGGGGCTGTGTTCAATGAGGGGTGGCGCCACCGTTTACAGCTAAGGGTTTACATGTTACACGCCAGAGCTTCGGGTTTATGGCATAAAATTCAAAATTTTGGTTTATTTATTTTGTTTTCTGCAGCAATAGTAACGCTCATGAGCCGTGTGATGAGTCTTAATGGCTAGACGCCAAGTTGCAGGGTTCTTAATATATCTCGGTCTGGTATTCCTTGCTGCCGGCGTACCTGAGCCGACTAATTGATGCTTCACTGTATCTGCTCCTTAGTAACTCTTTGAAAGCAAGTAACTCCGGTGTCACTACCTGTTAATTAGGCTGTCTGCATGGTCCTCCCGGTTCCTTAAAGGGCCCTTCAAAAGTTCACAAGACACACTAATTCAACACGGCCAAGACGGTTCTTCCAGAAGAGGCGAATTCGTGGTATCTGCGTTATCAGAGGTAGGGGTCACCTTTGAGGCTTAGTTGGGAACCGCTGCTTACTTGCTTTCCACATCTGTGGCTTCTGGCGCTATCTCCAGGACTACGAGAGAACACAGTAGCTTCATCGCCCTGCTGTTGAAGCTCACCTTACGAAACTTCCTGAAGTTGCGAACTCTAGCTTCAGCTTCTACATAGGGCTGGGCAAAAGCATCCAAAGCACGGATTAAGGCGTCTTCACTTATGTGTAAGGCCTGTGCCTAGATGTGGCTGTCCACACCGGAAATTCCTGCAGGCCGTAAATAGAGGAAGTAGCCCTGGATACAGAAGTGCTTTGTTGCGTAAATCACTTTCAGCAGTCTAGACAGCCGCCGGCTATTCCACTTATGTCGCTCGGCAAGCGGCACTTGGACTGTGGCTGGCGCACCGTACCCTGCAGGTGCGCCTATTGTTGTTTGAGGATTTCCGGGCGCTGAAGCCTTAGAGCATAAAAAATACTAGCCTGAGGCCTTACCCGTTCCGAAGATGTCATAAGGGAGTCCAGAAGGAAGGAGTTTGTTGGAGCTGCAAACTTTAATTGCAGCGTCAAAGGAAAATAAAGCAAGGCCTGATGCTGCAAAACAAACTCTTTCTACTGAAACCAGTAACAACCTGCAAAAAATTTAGCCTTAAACGTGCCCAGGCAAAGGTTATCTCAGGTTTAACTCCTCTGTTATCTACAAGTTACTCTTTGTAAGGATCCCCGCTTCGTACATAGATTTTATCTTAGACAGCGGAATCTTTTTGCAGAATCTCCACTTCATATAAACCCATGCAGGCAAAGTCTATTTCACTTCAGATGTCGATTCCCTCTTCTGCTTTGAATCCTTCCACCTCATTTCTCTGGGCTCCCAGTGCCAATTTCGTATGTTTGTTTCGCGTATTACCTCCTTTCAACTCTTTATTCTCCATGCATTTTAACCTTGCTGCTCTCTTTTGTGGTTGTTCGTTCTACGAGTTGATCTCGCTTTCCCGCATACAGATGAAGCCTTCTTTAGCTGCGCATGAATTCGCTGGTGTTTATGTATATGTTAGGTTTTTCTTCATGTACTGTGTACGTGTGCACATTTCCATGAACACGCAGCCCGTCTACACACTACTCGCCCACTCATGACAGATTTTTGAATGCCTGCTATTTCATTAATATGGAGAGTTGGAAATTATGATGCATTTGCTGCCCCAATTCCAAATTGATTGTCCTTTCTACAAATGCTAATTTTCTGCAAACCCATTGATTTAGGCACTCAGCTCTTCAATACTCTTGCCTGTTCATTTGTTTATCTTGAAGAAAAAATCTCAGCAGCGAAAAGTCAAGCAGCAAAAGTTGTGTAACAAAAAAAGCTGCTGCCGCAGCAGCTTCTATTGTAGAAGCTCTGCCGCTGTTTCTGGAAGCAATGCTGGAGCTGCGGCTGTTGCGGCGGCAGCAGCAGCACGTGCTTCAAGGGCTGGCAGGGAAAGTATATTATACTTTTGAAGCCGCAGAAAAGCGGCTGATGCAGAAGCTACTGTTGATGCTGCTGCCGCCGCATAATTTGTTTTGTTTACGTACCGACACAAAAGACAGGCCTGTGATTCAGCCAAAAATAGAATTCGTCCATATTCAAATCAACATGTACTTGCTGGCATACGGATACATGAGCGCGACCATGTAAACGCATGCGGAAGCATATTCATGCACGTACACATACATGTAGACACCCATGGAATTACATGCACACGTATATTCTCATACACGCATGAATGCATGTGTACATGAATACGTACTTGCAGATTTTCGTACATGCGCATAAACAAGCATACATAAAATGCGTAAACGCACACATAGACACACGGTGTACAGTATGTATTATGTAAATAAACATGCATGCATGCTAATATGTACGCACGCAAGCTCATGAATACTTGCACATCCAACTACAAAAATATACACACGCATGAACAAATGTGTACATTCACGTTTTGTAAGTGATTTGTATATCTGTGCACAGAAACATATATGCATGTATGACAGACGCATGTGTAATATGCATAAGCAATTTTCTGTATATTTGTGCGCAGGTTAAAAGGTACGAATAAGCATTACTGCACTTTCCCACGCACATAAAGCTCCACCTACATATACTTGGCTTCAGGTAGCTGTTCATACATAGCATACACGCACGTACATCGTTTTCACAAACGTGCATAATTTAGGTATTTATATTGCGGGCAAATGCACACGTGCGTGCTGCTGTAGAGTACAAACATATGCACGCACATGTACACAAACACACACCGTGTATGTAAATACACTCCATCTGCGCAGCTGCGTACAGTGCGCGTGTGCAGATATACATTCATGTGCATCTGCATCTGATGCAGGAAATGCCGAAGCTTTTTCAGCAAGTACACGCAGGAGCGCATACAATAGGGGACCGTTAATCAAATATATAGACAAATTCATAAAAGAGTGTGTACACCTTTGATATGTACTTGTTTGCAGGAATGCACGAAGTGCATGGCATTGTGAGTGTGTAAACACAATGCCATGCGCGTAAATACATACACATTATGTATAGTCTTGTTCCACGCGCATTGTCTGCATACTCCTCCACTTAATACCTTCTATGTATTCGTTCATCCGCGCATGCACACATACGCGACATTGGTCATCCGCGTACTGTTCACTTCGTTTGAGTAGTCTTTTGTACCTGCACATATTAACAAATGAACACGCCCTTCTTACCTTTGCAGTTTCCCGCAAATTCGCATACATACATGTTTTGGCCATGCTCACAAGATTACATGCATGTACACCTACACATTTATCCGTTCATTCGTGCGTACGTAAGCATCCGTATGTACAAATAGTAAATACGCATTCACTTACATCGTGCGCATTATGCACATTCGTGTACGCGCAAACATACACGTAAAGACAGAAACAAGAATACATGCGTCTATCTAACATACAGCTGCCCATGAATGTATAGGTGTACTAATCCGAATTCAAATAATCGAATGGTCTCACCTACATGTACGTGCACGCACCGAACAAGAATGAAAGCAGGCAGGCGACAACATAATGCAGAAAATGAGCGAGCGCATGGCACTAGCAGAATTCAAGAAAACCAACCGAAAACAAAGAAAATAGCAGCCTGCTGGTATACTGGAGGACTCGTGGAAAGAACGAGCCCTCAGATAAGCCGCAACAACCTCAAACAGTGCTGCCGTCATTACTACGAGGCCCCTTGTGCAAACAAAAATGGGAGCGCAGGGGTTCTTGTAATTGGCTCCTGTCGCTTTCTGTGAATTTGCATAGATACATTACTTATGTTTCTTGTAACTTCTTCGGCCCTTTGCATTGATGTTTTCATAGTCATGAGGGTTCGTCAATTTGTTACTTTTTCTTCCGTGTACCTTCATCTTTGTGTTTCTCTTCGTGTTGTTATACGCTTGGCTGCATGTTAGAGTTTGGCTCTATGTTTGTGTTCATGCTTGTATTTGCTTTCCCTCTCCTGTGTCGTGTTCGTCCTTCTCTACCCGCTCCTGTTTTGTTTACCCTCTTCGTCTTTCTCGTCGTCTTCTTCCTTATTCTTGCATTTTTGATGCCTTCGTGCATATTTCATTCTCACGGGCATGTTGTTGCGCATGCTCGTGTCTTCCCGTCCTCAGACTCTTTTAGGTTTGTGTTTGCCTGCGCCAATCTTCATAGGCTGGACCGTTGCCTTCGAGTTTGGCTTTTTCTTCATACTTTTCTGTGTCTGGATTTTCGTGTGTATGTTTATATTTATGCTTAGCTTTGTTGTTGTTTCAGTCCTTGCTTTCATTTCTTTCTACTTATCCGTCTCCGTGCTCATGCTTGTTTTTCCCTGCAGTTTTTCTTTTTCCTTCTGTCTCTGCTTGTCTTTAACTTTGTGCTTCTCTCTGTGTTTTCCTGTGCGTTTGGTCTTCTCTTTGCCTCCAGCCTGGCTGCTTTTGTCTGTTTCCTTGACTTCACTTCCACCTTTAGTCTCGTCCCCTTGCTCACTTTCAGTTTTACTTTCTGCATCTTGTGCTTCTCTTGTTTCCTTGCCTGTGGGTTCTTCCTCTACCCTATTTAGTGTCCTAATCGTTGATCTGCCGAAGAGCCCGAGCCCTATTCTGCGTGTCTTCACGTTCTTCCTTTCTAGACTCTGAGTTTGTAATTGAGCAGCATCTGGAAGGGTCTTCTTGCTGCCCTGTCTCTCTCTGCCTAACGAACCATGCCCGAATGGAATGTGCAGCAAAGACCAACGACGACGACGCCGGTCCGAGGGTTCCTGAGGCCCCCATTGCTGGCGATTAGTCCACTGGTCTTCAGGACTGGAGGAAGTCCCTTCCTCCCACACCTTCTGCGAGCTCCCGGCGTTGCTCTGATCAGTGCTAATGCCTGACACCTCCTCTTCTTCATCATGGAGATCCTTCGGGTCCTTCTGATGCTTTCGTGATCCCCCCAGAGCCCGAGAGATACCGAAGTCTATAGCTACCGTGTTGTGCCGGCGTGCGGGTTTTTTTCGCCTCTTTCTTTTGCATTCCTCTCTTGGCTCTTTACGAACGGTCTCCACAGAGGATTGCTCTTTCTGCTGCGACTCCTCTGCTTCGTTACTGATGCTGATTTCTGCTTCTGTTGTTGCTAATAGCGCTTCAGCTGCTCCGCCTGCCGTCTCCTCTTCGGCTTTTGTTGTCGCTTGTCCCAAATCATCAAGCACCATCAACTCAAGGACAGACGCCCCATCTTCAACTGCAGGGGTTCCCTTCAGAGTCAGAAGTGAAGAAATCGAACCAAAAAGATCATCTGCGACATCTGCATCTGTGTCTGAGTCCGTGTTCAAGTCAATTCGCATCCTGACCATTGGTTGTGTTTTGTTTTCACTTTTTTCTGTTTTTTCCTTTTCCGTTTCTTCCTCTGTTTTTTCTTTCTCCGCCTCCTTCCCAGTTTCCTTCTCCGGACTTTTCGTCTTGTCCTCCACTCCTTTTCTGAAGGGTCTGCGAGTCTCAAGAGACCCGTAGAATTGCGTTCCTGGCTCATTAGTGGGAATCTTTGTGGCACGACTGCTGGCTGCCCATGTGTGGGTTCCGAGCTGATCCCCCGCACGGGCCTTTTCTGAAGATTCGCCCGTGGGGCCCCAAGAGTTGACCCTTCTCAGACCAGACGGGCGCCTTCTCTGCAACGACAGATTAAGAGTGGATACCTGGTTCACATGCAGCGGCGGAAAAAACAGCGACAGAGACAGGTCCCCTGACTGGAGAGTGCTCTGCTCTTGATCTAGCTGCTGAGACGGTGGAGTCTGCATGTGCAATTTGCTTTCGGAGTCTCCCATGAGGAACAGCTGACTGATGGACGCTTGTGTTTGCTGTTGACCTTTTGACAGTTTTTTGCGTCTGAAAGAGCCTTTTGATTGCCTGGGTAGGCTGGTGATTGGTGGCGTTCCTGGTGCGGGGCGCAGCAGCAACGCAGGTAAAGGACTGGAAGACGGCATCACACGAGACCTCATCATTCCCCGCTGCAATCTGGAGATGGTGAACTCATCTACTTGAAGTCGTTGTAGGTGACGATACCCTGTTGCAGCCCTTTCTGCAGCTGCTTTCTTTGCCGTAATCGCCGCTGCCATGGCTTTGTCTGCAGCAGCTCGTTGTTGCCCGCCTCCTCGTGTTCTCGCCGCCTCTTTTGCTGCCGCTTTTGCTGTTGCTTCCTGTTCTGCTGCTGCTTCCATCTGACTGAGCCACTGGTCTACCAGTAGATCTGCGGCAGCTCCTACCTCTGCTGCTGCTGCCGAAAAGACATCCTCAAGCTGGTCATGCAGCAAAATCAAACCAGGATGAGGCTTGTAACATCTAATAAGCACTCCAAGTTCTTCTCTCTGTTGTTTCGTTTCGCTTGCCAACAGAGTCACCTTTTGCATGTAATATAGCAAAAGCTCCTCAGCACCACTGAGGCTGGAACCGCTGGTGCTGCCGGTGCTGCTGCAGCTGCTGCAGCTACTCGTGCTGCTGCTGATGCTGCTGGTTCGATCTGGCAGCGGCCCTGGCCGTGCCGCTTCCTCTCCCGATTTCCGTTCCTCCTCCTCTTGCTGCTGCTTTATTTTGGCTGCATCTTCTAGAGCGTCTCGCGCCTTAACCAAGGCGCTTCTTCCTCCAACTGCCGACTGCTGCAAGAGATGTAAGCTGTTTTTCCAGCGGGTCTCGAGCATGCTCTTGGCCGTACCCATCAGCTCCGTTGCTTCGGTGACCGCCGACTGAAACGTCACGCCAGTATCTGTTCCAGAGATGAAAGCCGTGTTTATACGTTCGGCGAGGCTCAAGGCGTCTGCTGTGAGATGGTAGGGCGCTTCCAAAAGATTCAAATTCCGCTGCTGCTGCGTCCCCGGCGTGGTGCTGCTGCCCCCCTGGTCCAGCCGTCCCAGGACACTCTTGAGCTTTTCAGCAGCTTCCTTAACCTTTCGGCCGTATGCAGAAGCATCTGCTTCCGTGCAAGTAGCCTCTTCTTTCTCATGTTTCTGCTTAAGATGCTTTCTAAGCGATTGCGTCTGCTGCGCCTGCTGCTGTTGCAGCGACGCTTCCTTTGCGCGCATTCGTATTTCCAGTTGCTTGTAAGAGTGCTTCAGATGCTTGGAGGGGCTGAAGATATTCAGCTGCAGCAGCTGAGAGGACATGTGCTTCGCTGCACGCACTTTAGCATCTGCTGCTTTTAATAATTTCGCGATATCTGATGAAGTGTGTCCTTCCAGGGAGGCCTTGCCAATGGCTGCTTTAGCTTCATTCAGCGAGTGCAGCATACTGTTACTGAGATCAAGCAGTGCAAGTAGCACAGAGGGAGCGGGGAACGCAGGTAAAGAAAGCGGTTCTCCCCGCACTGTACGGGCTGCAGCCAAAGCAGCGACTGCTGATGCTGATGGATTCCCTTTTGATGACAAACGCACAGCCAACTCGTGCAGAGCCCACGCTCCTTGCTCTGCAGTGGCACCCACGTCGCGTAGGTTCTGTTGGGCTGCTTCTGCAGCTGCCTCGAGCCCCTGCAGCTGCGGGAGGTCGCTTTCGATATCTCGCTTTAAGGTCAGAGCAGCGGCCGGCAAGGGCTCTCCTGGGGCTATTGCTGCAGTCAATTTCTCCAGTTCTCGTGCATCTTCTTCGAGAGATTCTCGGAATCCCTTAGCTGCTGCTGTGCTTTTTTCAGCATTTCCAATAAGCCGTTTCAGTCGAGCTAATGCATCACTGACACTAGATTGCTCCTGTTCTGTCAGGGTTTTGGCGTCAGACTCAGGTAATTGGAGGAAGTTTAACTGCTGCTGCACTTCAGGCGGTAGTTCGCCCGCTGCCGGTTTCGTTTCAGCCAGAGCAGCTTCGGCCGCAGCTAGAGAGGCGCAGTTGTCTTGGCCGCCTGCAGCCAAAGAACGAGTTCCTTTTGAATTAATTGGTAAGCGAATTGCGTCCGCACATTTTGCAATCAAAAAAGCCAAGGCAAAAAATACCAAGACGAGGACGGGATCACTTGCCAGTCCTTTTCTGACAGGGGATCTGGGTCCAAATTTTCGTCCTTTTAATGGCTGCTGCGAATCCGAGGGCCGTATAAACGAGCTTGTTGAAAGATCGCTCCTTCCCGGCGACCGGGAAGAAATGGTCAAGGCTGTAAACGTGCTTTGTGCCCGTACATGTTGGGGATCAGTTGCTGTAATTGCTGCAGCAGCGGCTGTGCGGAAATCCCCAGGCCCAGGAAACGAGAGGGCAAACACCGCTATAAAGCCGCAAAAAAGATGCATTTTAACCTTTGAAACGCATCTTAACGCACTCAATAAAACTGTAACTGTTCAGAAACGGAAGATCTCCACGGCTCGTCGAGGCCGCTCCTCCAAGGATGCCAACCCCACACCGGGGCTGCTTTGATGTTCTTTCCGTTGCCGTTTCAAAGATAAAACAGAACAAATAACCTTTAATATGTGTCTTTGACTATATGTGCACGAATTCTCAGATGGAGAGCCGCAAGAGGTGAGAGCGACCTTGGCTGGAGCTGAGCCCTCAGGCAGGGAGCGGACCGGTGCGCGGGAGCTGCCGGCACCACCCCTGCAGAACACGTGAACAAGTGGAAACTTGCTTTCCATCAACAACTTCCACATGAACTTCACTCCACGCACGTCACTTGACTCTGTTTAGATAACAGATTGTTCCTGAATAACTACGCAATTATTGAACGAAAACAGGCGAACAACTACGACAGAGGAATGCACGGTGAACACGCGGGTAGCTCGCTTTCGTCTGATTCCATCTTTAGGACTGCTCCATCCTCTTCGAAGTTCGTCTTGTAGACTTTTAGGCCTTCACCTGTTTCGTAAGCCCTGGTTCTGTAGATTCGTGCCCTTTCAATACCACCTGAGCTGCAGCAAAAATTAGGCAGCATTGCATCCGTTCTGCAGAAATACAGGCGGGACCAGAACAATAAATGTCTACGTATATACTCCTTTTTTTGTAAAAGCAACAATAAAAGCTGGAAACTTTCAATAGGGAAAAACGCGAGGACGGCCTTCTTCTGGCCTCTACAGCTAGGGTGTATTGTTTCTAATGCGCGTTCGATACCCTTCCGCTTTATATCTATGTTAAAAAGCCTGGAGCATGCTTTTAGGCACCCACGCAGCTAAGCAAATGCATGCTTCCGACGCAACTTTCAGTTTTCTATAACTTGCCCAACAACAACCCAGTAGAGCCGTTAGGAGGCTCTACCGTGCACATGGCCCCAGCGGCCCGGGTTAGACCACTGAGACTCTCAAATACACGTAAAAGAACAGCTGCTCAGAGTTAGAGCTGTATAATGTGTTGTAGCTGGACGAGAATCATGCGTTTTGGAAGGCCACAAGCGCTGCGATCCTCAGCAGCTGGGAAGAATTACGAGGGACCCACTCGAAAAACAGCTGCTTACGGCATGAAACAGTGACGCCTTGGCACAGTCTAGCATGGAAGTGTGGAATGTGAAACATTTCTTGGGCAGCCGCACCAAGAAACTCAAAGTGTCTGCCGCGGTCCTGAGGATCAAATATCCGCAGCGCTTGCTCCTCTAGACACCAAAAGCAACGGTTTGTGTACACAATGAGCACTATTGGATCTCGAAACGGCATGCACGCTTTTCAAAACTTCCACCAAAACGCCTTAAAGTTGGCCACTGTATTGCACTTCGGACACTCTCAAGAAACGGCCAGCAGTAGTCGCCGCGTCCAACCTGCGATGGGCCACGGGGTCCCCTTGCCCTGCAAGCCATACTTCGGTATACCAGGAATCATACGCGCTCAAACGCTCTATAAAGGCCTTGAATATTTTTCATGTCCCTGAGATCATAGCACAGCTAAGCGTCCTAGCGGAAGCAGGCGACTCCAGAAAGCGTGGTACCAAAAACTTTACTGCAGTGTAGTCTCATTCCGAAGTTCATAACGTGAGCGGAGCTCAATTTTCCGCAAGTACTTTCAGTCAATCGCCATGCCTAGCGCGCGGGATAGTGAGTAAGTTTGTGCCTACTACTAGCTTACACTACGGAAGTCTGGCCCGGAGACAATGGTCACGCACCACACAGGCGTCTGCCCTTTCAACCACGGTTGCATCTGGACCCAAGGCTTTCACTGCCACCCAGAGTCCTACTACAGACGTTACAGGAGAGCTGAAAGGTTGCGACCATTTTATGTAGCTCTCTTTCGCCTGCTCCTCTGCGTGCCAACATGCCCATCTGGCGGGTTAGGCAACTAGAAGGTTCGCCGCAGTACCACAGGTTCGTCGTGTTAGTCTTGCTTACTGAAGTATTCACTAAGAAGACCTTTTAAAGTAGGGCTGCATAGCTCTGGGCTCCAAGGCTCCGCTTCAGACTCTGCGTGTTGCGGGCCCACTTAAACTCTTGCTCACTTGCATTGTGCTTCGGTTGTTTCTTTGCCTTGGCACCTCTAGTAGCTGCCCGCAGGCTTTCGGAGATGTTTTTACAAGGTGCAAATGATGTTGCAGAAACGTTGCCTCTGTAACCATAGGAAGTTTACGCTTCCTAAATATGAAAACGCAATGAATGTATCGAGTGAAAGATCTGCTCAGTTATGCCTGTTCATGTACAGTATAAGATAGCTCGCGCGCTCCTACGCAAAATGAGAATATGCGCATATGCGTTCATGCACATGTGCACGAACGCACACGACTGGGCAGTAGCTCGTTCTAGTCTACCAATAAAACCAAAGGGAATACGTAATAACCACAACACACCAACCAACAGTGGAAAATGCTGCACATGCGAGTCACAATCATGATAAAAAGCACACGCATGTAAGACTTTCTTAGAAGTGCACACGCAAAACAAGAACTTGCACAAGGACACTCGAAGATGAACCACACATGCTCTGGTTTTGAATAGCACTATACGTTTTTACGATAAAACGTGGACGACATCTGCTGCTGTCACACAGCGACTGCCGCGAAAGCTCCGCATGTTGGCGAAGATGTAAGACAGTGACCAGATGAAATATAAAAACATGCAGTATATGAATGCTGACGGATATATCTAGTGTGCCTTCAAAGCGATGGATCAGTGCATATTCTAGACTAATCAACACTTCAGATTAATCAATGCCTGTGTTGCATTTGACAACACAACATTTCTGTGGCCTATTCAGGCTGAAACAACATGCAGATTTGCTCCAGAAACGCATGTGATTGCTAGGGAAAAATAAACTAGTGAGGGAGGTCACTACTTCCTTTACTCACTGAACAAGTAATTACTTCAATCGAGGGGTTTCATACAGCACATCATGGTGTGCATGTACTGGAATGCATACATGCAAACGGGCAACCGTCCACATAAGTCGTGACCAAAAAAATAAACAATTAATCATGTTAACTGTGTATTCAAATAAACGTGAATTGGCCACAAGGGAAATCATTGATGAGCTACCTTCCAAATTATCAGATTCAGTGTGTCAATAAGCATTGTTGACCAAATTACACTTTTCACGTTCCTTAGAGGCGCGTGACTCAAGTGCTCCGTCGACCTAGTCTGAAGATTATAAAACCTACTGACAAATATAAATCAGAGGGCCATATCTTTGCTGGCGCCTCTGCCTAGGGCTGCTGCCGTTCCTGCCTCAGCCGGTTCCCCGAATCGTTTTCTCTTTTTCGCTGTTCCATTGCGACCACAACACCTTATGCTTCACATATTGCCCGTGCCCCAGCTGCAGGTCCTGCTGCAGCTCATGCTGGCGGTCCTTTTGCTGTCACCTCGGCCCCCATCGCAATGCCGCTGCAGCCCAAATCCTGCTGCAGGTTTTAGCGATGGCTGGGTTCCTTCGACGCTTCATAAAGCGCTGTAAGCGCTTCTCTAGGAGCCCCAGCGCTTTGCAATTTCTTGAGAAGCGTCTTTGCGTGTGTTTGCAAAGCTCTGCTTGCCTCCTGCGCCTGTTCTGCTTCCGTTCCATGCTTTGTTGCTGCTGCACTGTCCCCTTCTGATGCTGCTTTCTGTTCCTTTCCTTTGGAAAATGAATGCTGTCGGGACAACTGCGTCACTGCCCGATTCCAGGCCCCTCCTACTGTATAGACAGCACTCGTGAATTCTTCCTTGGTTTTCTTCATGACCTTCTCGAGCCCTTCTGCTGCTGTTGAGGGCCTCTGCGGCGCCACAGCCAAGGCAGCAACACGCTGCAGCTGAGTGAGTGCAGTAGTGGCCATCCCTTCTGTTGTTGCAAAGACAGAGACAGCACTAAGGAATGTCTCCTCAAGTCTTGCCCGCCTCTGCTGCTCCTTTGAAGAAGCGGGGGCAGTCGTAGTTATGAGGTCCTCGCAGTCCTTCGCTGCAGCGCTGACTTCTTGTGCTGCCTTCAGCAGCTGCTGCTGCAGTCGCGTGCTGCGCCCCTCCCACTGAGGATCCAAATACCTTTGCAGCAACTCCATTGCTTTGCGGCAGGTCTGCACAGCGCCGTCAAGTGCACGGCACAACTCCAAGTCTGCATCTTCGCCTTTGCCTTCATGCACTCCCTGCAGCGCCTCTCCATTTCGAATGAAGACTGTCTCGACAGTTTTGATGTCGAGAAGCGCTTCGCCGTGCGACTGAGACTTCTGGCCTGAAGACCCGTGCATGAGTTGGCTCAACACTTCCATCGCGCCATCAACGCTTCTTTTGAGTTTGTCGATAAGTGCCTGAGTTCGCTGCTTGTTGGCTGCTGCGTCGGCCACGCCTTCCAGCCACCGCCGCCGCCGCTGAGACTCCGCAGCACGCTCTTCCTCCTGCCGCTGCTGCTCCTGCTGCAGCTGGGAAGTTGCTAGGGTCAGTTCAAACAAAAGCGATTTCCACTCTGGCCCAGGCGGATCCAGGTTTTGCACAGCATGAGACCCCGCGTTCACCTTGCTGGCTTCGCTTATGGCCCTTATTGCTCGCGAAACTTCGCTGCGCAGCTGGTGCCCCAGTGTCTGCTGCTGCCGATACTGCTGGGTTTCCTTTCGCTGCGCTATGAGTTCCTGTAGGCGGGCATGCGAGGATTTCATTCTCTCCCACAAGTGATCATAGAGTCCAGAGGCAGCTGCTGCTTCCTCGGCAGTCGCCTGCAGCTCGCAACCCCCAGAATACCTTCCCAAAACAACCTCTGCTGCTGCAACAGCAGCAGCAGCAGCAACTGAAATTTGCTGACCTCCACCAGCGTGCTGCAGCCACAAAAGCACCGTGCGCCCATCTTGGTGCGGCGAATATTTCATAGTTTGCAACTTCCCCATAAGATCCTCCAGTTTCTTCTTTTCCTCTTCGATTCTTCGCCGTTTCGCACCGAAGTGTTCCTGGTGCCGCAGTAGTTGCTGCAAAATAGGGTTGCTGGTGGGTCTTTGCGGCGTTGTTGTTTCCTTCAAAATGGCAATTTTTTCACTAATATTTTTCTCATCATTGGCAGCTTTTTCTTCGAGCCGCGAAAGCCGATCTCTCTGTTCACCCACTTCTCGCCGCAGCGCCGACAAAATGGAAGAAGCTGTAGATACGTCTTGCTGCAGTTCCTGAGGCAGGCATCCAAGGTCTTTCTTCGCAAGCCGCAGCAGATTTTGCTGCTGCTGCGCGTAGTCCACCTCTGGCTCCTGCTGCTCCTGCGTCGCTGCTGCTTCTGCTTCTAAAGGAAAAGGAGGCACAGCACCAACGCTGTGCCGGGCCAGCAGGGATTCAGCATTCTGTTTTACATGCGCTGCTGCTTTCCTCCGCCTTGTGCCTGTTCGTTTGCCTTCAGCGGCCTCTGCTTCTTCAGATTTTTCTTCACTTTTAGCAGCAGCTTCTTCGCTGCCCTCTTCTGTCTTTGCCTCCTCCTGCGGCAGCTGCACCTCCTGCGTCGTTCGCCGCGGCTGGGGCAGCGGCAAGTGGCCTTGCTGCACCTTCACCTCCCGCTGTGGCTCCTGCTGCTGCTGCGGCTGCTGCGACTCGTGCTGCGGTTGCTGCTGCTGCTGCTGCTGGGGCTGGGGCTGCGGCTGGGGCTGCGGCTGCTGGTGGGGCCGCTGCCGCTGCCGCGGCTGGGGCTGCGGCTGCTGGTGGGGCCGCTGCCGCGGCTGGGGCTGCGGCTGGTGCTGCGGTTGCTGCTGCAGGTGCTGCTGCGGTTGCTGCTGCGGCTGCTGCTGTGGCTGGTGCTGCGGGTGGGGTTGCGGCTGGTGCCGCGGCAGGGGCTGCGGTCGCTGCCGCGGCAGGGGCAGCGGTCGCTGCTGTGGCTGCTGCTGCGGCAGGGGTTGCGGCTGCTGCTGCGGCTGCTGCTGCAGCTGGCGACGCGGGTGGGGTTGCGGCTGTTGCTGCGGCTGCTGGTGAGGCTGGTGCTGCGGCTGCTGGTGGGGCGGTTGCTGCGGCTGGCGCTGCGGTTGCTGCTGCGGCTGGTGCTGCGGTTGCTGCTGGGGCTGCTGCTGCGCCTGTTGCTGGGGCTGCTGGTGGGGCTGTTGCTGCGGCTGCTGCTGCGGGTGAGACTGCGGCCGCTGCTGCGGCTGGTGCTGCGGCCGGTGCCGCGGCAGGGTGTGCGGCTGGTGCTGCAGCTGGTGCTGCGGCTGGTGCTGCGGCTGCTGCTGGGGCTGGTGCTGCGGCTGGTGCGGCAGTTGCTGCTGCACCTGTTGCTGTTGGTGCGGCAGCTGGTGGTGCTGGTGCTGCGGGTAGTGCCACGGGTTGGTTTGCGGCTGCAGCGGGTGCTGGTGCTGCGGCTGGTGCTGCAGTTGCTGCTGCGCCTGTTGCTGTGGCTGTTGCTGCGGCAGCTGGTGCGGCTGGTGATGCGGCGGGTACCATGGGT